>NW_024044857.1:1122934-1281318 GCF_015852505.1 Tachyglossus aculeatus | reverse complement strand
ACCTGTATATATGTATATGTTTGTAAATATTTATTACTCTATTTATTTATTTATTTATTTTATTTGTACATATTTATTCTATTTATTTTATTTTGTTAATATGGTTTGTTTTGTTCTCTGTCTCCCGCTGTCTGGCCTGGTCGGGGCCTGCCCACAGCCCTTGGATATATTTGTACAGCTGTATTACTCTATTTTATTTGCACATATTTACTCCTCTTTCACAGCACCTGTATATATGTATATATGTTTGTACATATTTATTACTCTATTTATTTATTTATTTATTTTACTTGTACATATCTATTCTATTTATTTTATTTTGTTAGTATGTTTGGTTTTGTTCTCTGTCTCCCCCTTCTAGACTGTGAGCCCACTGTTGGGTAGGGACTGTCTCTGTATGTTGCCAACTTGTACTTCCCAAGCGCTTAGTACAGTGCTCTGCACACAGTAAGCGCTAAATAAATACGATTGATTGATTGACTGATTTTTTTCTTTAATGATGCGCATATAGCTATGATTCTAGTTATTCTCTTCCTCCCTTCAAAGCCCTACTGAGACCTCACCTCCTCCAGGAGGCCTTCCCAGACTGAGCCCCCTCCTTCCTCTCCCCCTCTTCCCCCTCCCCATCCCCCCGCCTTACTATCATTTTTCATTTTCAATTGCATTTATTGAGCGCTTGCTGTGTGCAGAGCACTGTACTAGGTGCTTGGGAGGTACAAATTGGCAACATATGGAGACGGTCCCTACCCAACAGCGGGCTCACAGTCTAGAAGTGTCCCTAGACCCCTACCTCCTTCCCCTCCCCACAGCATCTGTATATATGTTTGCATGTATTTATTACTCTTTATTTATTTATTTTATTTGTACATATTTACTCTATTTTATTTTGTTAATATGTTTTGTTTTGTTGTCTGTCTCCTCCTTCTAGACTATGAGCCCGCTGTTGGGTAGGGACCATCTCTATATGTTGCCAGCTTGGACTTCCCAAGTGCTCAGTACAGTGCTCTGCACACAGTAAACGCTCAATAAATACGACTGAATAAATGAATAAATAAATACGATTGAATGAATGAATGAATTTATTCTATTTATTTTATTTTGTTATATGTTTTGTTTTGTTCATTCATTCATTCATTCATTCATTCAATCGTATTGAATGAATATGATGAATACACACTGTGCTAAGTGCTTGGGAAGTCCAAGTTGGCAACATATAGAGACGGTCCGTACCCAACAGCGGGCTCACAGTCTAGAAGGGGTAGACAGAGAACAAAACAAAACATATTAACAAAATAAAATAAGTAGAATAAATATGTACAAGTAAAATAAATAAATAAATAGAGTAATAAATACATACAAACATATATACATATACACAGGTGTTGTGGGGAAGGGAAGGAGGTAAGGTGGGGAGGATGGAGAGGGGCAGGAGGGGGAGAGGAAGGAGAGGGCTCAGTCTGGGAAGGCCTCCTGGAGGAGGTGAGCTCTCAGTAGGGCCTTGAATGGAGGAAGAGAGCTAGCTTGGAGGATGTGAGGAGCGAGGGCATTCCAGGCCAGGGGGATGACGTGGGCCGGGGGTCGACAGCGGGACAGGTGAGAACGAGGCAAGGTGAGGACATTAGTGGCAGAGGAGCAGAGGGTGCAGGCTGGTCTGTAGAAGGAGAGAAGGGAGGTGAGGTAGGAGAGGGCGAGGTGATGGACAGCCTTGAAGCCAAGGGTGAGGAGTTTCTGCCTGATGCGTAGGTTGATTGGTAGCCACTGGAGATTTTTGAGGAGGGGAGTAACATGCCCAGAACGTTTCTGGACGAAGACGATCCGGGCAGCGGCGTGAAGTATAGATTGAAGTGGAGAGAGACAGGAGGATGGGAGATCGGAGAGGAGGCTGATACAGTAATCCAGACGGGATAGGATGAGAGCTTGAACGAGCAGGGTAGTGGTTTGGATGGAGAGGAGAGGGTGGATCTTGGCGATGTTGCGGAGGTGAGACCGGCAGGTTTTGGTGACGGCTTGGATGTGAGGGGTGAATGAGAGAGCGGAGTCGAGGATGACACCAAGTTTGCGGGTTTGTGAGACGGGAAGGATGGTAGTGCCGTCAACAGTGATGGGAAAGTCAGGGAGAGGGCAGGGTTTGGGAGGGAAGACAAGGAGTTCAGTCTTGGACATGTTGAGTTTTAGGTGACGGGCAGACATCCATATGGAGATGTCCTGAAGGCAGGAGGAGATGCGAGCCTGGAGGGAGGGAGAGAGAGCAGGGGCAGAGATGTAGATTTGGGTGTCATCAGCATAGAGATGATAGTTGAAGCCGTGTCTGTTGTCCGTTTTGTTGTCTGTCTCCCCCTTCTAGACTGTGAGCCCGCTGTTGGGTAGGGACCGTCTCTATATGTTGCCAACCTGGACTTCCCAAGCGCTTAGTACAGTGCTCTGCACACAGTAAGAGCTAAATAAATACGATTGAATGAATGAATGAATGAATTGGGTAGGGACCGTCTCTATATGTTGCCAAGTTGGACTTCCTAAGCACTTAGTACAGTGCTCTGCACACAGTAACCGCTCAATAAATACGATTGAATGAATGGATGAATGAATCTGTAGAATGGGGATGAAGACTGTGGGCCCCAGGTGGGATGGGGACTGTGTCTGACCTGATTACCTGGTTTCTACCCCAGTGCTTATGACAGTGATTGGAACATAGTAAGCGCCTAACAAATACCTCAATTACCATCATCGTCATCATCATTACTATTCTTATTTTAGAGATGAGGTAACTGAGGCTCAGAGAAGTGAAATGACTTGCCCAAGGTCACTCAGCGAACAAGTGGCAGGCCATAGATTAGAAGCCAGGTCCTTCTGACCCTCAGGCCTGTGCTCTATCCACTAGGCGGCGCTGCTTCTCTCCCAGACGGTGATTCAGGGAAGCCGCACGTCTCTCTCTTTCGCCACCTGCTGGCACTTTGATCCTCCAGCACCTGCTTACTCCCTGGGCCTCTTTCTCATCTACCTCGCGTTTGGTTGTGGCATTACAGCTGGCAAGGCGCTGATCGTCAAACTCTCCAGCCACTTAGGAAAACTGACAATTGAAGCAAAGTGGCTTCAGGCAGCCGATTGGATCGTTAGCAAAGACCAGAGTTTTAACGGTGGCCGAGAGTTTGAGAACCTCAGTTTGTGGAGCAGGGCATCGATTGACGATGGGGGACACCGCTGGGTTGAGAGGGGAAGGTGAGGCAGGAGAGCTGCGTGGCACCACGTGAACCATCGTGTAACTGTATTATTATTATTATTCTTTATACAGTAATAATATCCGTGGCTCAGTGGAAAGAGCATGGGCTTTGGAGTCAGAGGTCATGGGCTCAAATTCCGGCTCTGCCAATTGTCAGCTGTGTGACTTTGGGCGAGTCACTTCACTTCTCTGGGCCTCAGTTACCTCATCTGTAAAATGGGGATTAAGACTGTGAGCCCCCCATGGGACAACCTGATCACCTTGTAACCTCCCCAATGCTTTGCACATAGTAAGCGCTTAACAAATGCCATCATAATTATTATTATCATTCTCCTGCCCACAAGAAGATTTGTCTCCAGGAAGAGGCAGACATTAAAATAAATGACATAAAGGGGAAGTAGAGTGTAAGGAGATTTACATAAGAACTATGGGTTGGGGTGAGTATCAAAGTGTTTATCGTGGTACGTCTATGAATTGGTAATAAAAATGACAATTTAGAACAGCAGTCTTCAAAATGAGCCACAGAGGTTGAGCTCTATCTAAAGAAATAAGGTGTCAAATTTACCTGTCCTTCTCTGGGGAATAGTCCAAGCAAAGTCTGTTTTGGTTTTAACATGGTTTTGAAAGATTTATCAAAACCACTTGGCAATGTGGCGAACTGAAATACATTTTGGCTAGACGGTAAGCTTGTTGTGGGCAGGGAATAGATATTGTACTCTCTCAAGAGCACAGTAAGCCCTCAATAAATAAGACTGGTTGATTCATTTGCGTAGTGCTTTTCCCTGCAGAGTTAAACAAGGAATGGACAGTGTTCTGTATGGTTCATTTGTTTTTCTTTTTCTTGATTGAGAGATCTGTCTGTCAGAGCAAGCCATTGGAGAATGCTTAGGAGAAACAGCATGGCTTAGTGGATAGGGCCTGGGCCTGGGAGTCAGCAGGACCCGGGTTCTAATCCCGACCATGCCACATGTCTGCCGTGTGACCTTGGGCTGGTCACTTCACTTCTCTGGGCCTCAGCTACCTCATTTGTACAATGGGGATAGAGACTGTGAGCTCCAGGTGGGACAGGGACTGTGTCCACTCTGATTTCCTTTTACCCATCTCTTAGTACAGTGCCTGGCACATAATAAGCACTTAACAAATACAGTAGTAATAATCATCATAACTGTAGCCTATACAAGTGTTGCAGACATCTCAGGTGGAGTCCCAAGTGAAGTGTGGGTTGATTTGAAATTCATTCTTTTCTGAACTAAAAACACACTGCAACCAAAAGATTCCTCTGGTCGCTTTAGGAATACTTTTCAAAGTGAAGGGTTCTCTTTAGCGTCATGCGTGAATACAAGAGTTCACTGTATGAAAGTCCTGCTAGCGAAGACAGACATGGTCTTTCTTGAAAAGACATTAATAGTGGTAATAGTAGGAATCAGCACTTACTATGTGCCAAGCACTGTAATGAACTCTAAGATAGACTACACAGGTGGACATGAGACCTCATTCCCCTTGAAACACGGGTTCATAATTGGCAAGTCCACCACTGATGTGATTTTGGTGAACTTGAGGGTTCTGAACCAGTATTTCAATGGAAAATAAGAGAATGAGTTCTAACCCTCCTCTGCAAAATGAGGGTTAAGACTGGGAGCCCTATGTGGAACGGGGACTGTGTCCGACCCGATTACCTTGTCTCGACACCACAGCGTAGTACAGTGCTTGGCACGCACTGGTCTGCTGGGTTACCTTGGACAAGTTGCTTCACTTCTCTGTGCCTCATTCCCCTCATCTGTATAATGGGGATTAAGACTGTGTCCGACACCTGATCGGCTTGCATCTACCCCAGCGCTTTGTGCGGTGCCTTGCGCATAGTACGTGCTTAACAAATACCATTTAAAATAAAAAACTGCTGCTGCAACAGCCCCTTCTCCTCCTCCTCTTCCTTCTTCTCCTATTAACCTCCATTCCCAGAGCTCATGACTCTGCTCAAACAACAGAAGCGCAAACCCTGATGAGCTGCGGATGTCGGCAGCAACAGGGAATTCTTGGCACCTGCTCTCGGAGTTAGTGAGCCAGGGAGTGTTTTCAGGAGAAATCCATCATTGTTTCCATTGATCACTTAGTGTGTGCAGAGCCCCGAACAAAGAGCTGGGGAGATGACAGTATAAACAAGAGTTGGTAGGCCTGCCACCTCCCCGCAATGACCTTACAATCTATAGGGGTATATATTAATATAGATAAATTATGGCTATGGACGTAACTGCTGCGGGGCTGAGAGGGTCACTACAGTGTGGGCAAAGGCGACACAAAAGGGAGAGGGAGAAGAAGAAATGAGATAAGGATTAATGGGGCAAGAGCTTCAGGCCGGAGGATGGGGGAATGGGGGTCGGGGGTTGAATCTGCGGTCCAGGCCTCATTGTCGAGCAATCCGTCCGTGAGGCCTCCAGGAGGATGGAAATAAATCCATCGGGAACATTTGCAGACATGTTGCCTGCGGGTCGCTATACTGAGCACAGGCGAGCTCCAGCCCTCAAGGAGCTGACGATCCAGCAGGATAGGCCAACTCTTGAGTAATGTATCTACCCTGGTGCTTGACACATAGTAAGCGCTTAACAAATACCATCGCTATTATCAAAATTATGTCTCAATGAGGTTGATTCCCAAATTGATATCTCCAGGCCTGATTTCTCTCCCTCACTGCAGTCTCACATTTCCTCCTGCCTTCAAAGACATCACTACTTGGATGTACTGCGGAGGCTGACACCTCAAATAAGTGCTCAATAAATACGATTGATGATGATGTCCAAAACAGAACATCTTACCTTCCCATCCAGACACCTCCCCTGACTTTCCCCTAACTATAGAGGCCACCACCCTCGTCCATGGGGTAAGCTTGCTGTTCCCTTGACCTTATCTCTCATTCAGTGCATCACTGACTCCTGTCGGTTCAACCTTCACAGTGTTGCTAGAATCCACCCTTTCCTCTCCAAACTGCTACCGTGTTGAACCAAGCTCTCGTCTTACCCTAACTTGATGATAATGATGATGATGATAATAACAATAATGATAATTATAACTGTCATATTTGTTAAGAACTTACTCTATGCCAGACACTGTACTGTCGGGGTGGATTCAACCAAATCAGGTGTGACACGGTCCCTGTCCCACCTGGGGCTCCCAGTCCTAATCTGTGAGCATGGCACAGTGGATGGACCATGGGCCCTGGGAGTCAGAAAGTCATGGATTCTAATCCCACCTCCGTCACTTATCTGCTGTGTGACCTTGGGCAGGTCGTTTCACTTCTCTGGGCCTCAGTTACCTCATCTATAAAATGGGGATTGAGACTCTGAACCCCACGTGGGACAGAGACTGTGTCCAACCCGACTTGCTTGTATCCACCCCAGCACTTAGTACAGTGCTTGGCACATAGGAAGCTCTTAATAAATACCATAATTCGTTCATTCATTCAATCACATTTATTGAGCACTTACTGTCTGCAGAGCCCTGTACAAAGCGCTTAGAAAGTACAATTAGGCAACAAATAGAGACAGTCCCTACCCAACAATGGGCTCACAATCTAGAAGGGGGAGACCGACAACACTGCTATTGCTATTCAGCACCCGTGTTATCTGGACTCTACCATGATGCTTCTTTTTACTCGAATAGTCGTTGAGAAAGAAAGTCTCTTGTCTTTCAGTTACCCCTCCGACATCAAGTGGCGAGACTGGATCACAAACCAGGAATTCTTAGAATGCTGTCATTCTAACAGCTCTGAAACTCTGCTCACCTAAATACAACTTTCCTGGGTGGGATACATAAGGAGAAAGGATAGCCCATTGGATGTTCAATCGGTCATCATGCCGGTCAGTCAATCACATTTACTGAGCATTTACTGTGTGTAGAGCACTGCATTGTTTGGGAGAGCTGGCTATAACAATAAAGGGACACATCCCTGCCCACAACGAGCTTACGGTCTAGGGGAACATGGGGCAGAGCCGGTGTTAGAAACCAGGTCCTTCTGACTCCAAGGCCCATGCTCTCTCAAGCATATTTATTGAGTGCTTGATGGGTGTAGAACACTGTACTAATTGTTCGGGAGTGTCCAGTATAATGGAGTTCGTAGACACGTTCCCTGCCCGCAACAAGCTTCAAACTTAGCTGCTGAATAGTGAGCCGTGATGGGGTGACTGATAACAATGATCGTATCTGTTAAGCACTTACTATGTGTCAAGCATGGTCTTGAGAGCTGGGTAAGCTCTTCCCAGCCCCTGTCCCACAGTCCCAAAGTCCCAATCCCCATTTTACAGATGAGGGAACTGAGGCCCAGAGAAATTCATTCATTCATTCAATCGTATTTATTGAGTGCTTACTGTATGCAGAGCACTGTACTAAGCACTTAAATTCATTCATTCATTCAATCGTATTTATTGAGTGCTTACCGTGTGCACTGTACTAAGCACTTGGGAAGTACAAGTTGGCAACACGTAGAGACGGTCCCTACCCAACAACAGGCTCACAGTCTAGAAGGGGGAGACAGACAACAAAACATGTGGACAGGTGTCAAGTCCTCAGGATAAATAGAAGTAAAGCTAGATGCACATCATTAACAAAATAAATAGAATAGTAAATAGGTGCAGGTAAAATAAATAGAGTAATAAATCTGTACAAACATATATACAGGTGCTGTGGGGAGGGGAAGGAGATAGGGTTGGGGGGTGGGGAGGGGGAGAGAGGAAAAAGGGGGCTCAGTCTGGGAAGGCCTCCTGGAGGACGTGAGCTCTCAGTAGGGCTTTGAAGGGAGGAAGAGAGCTAGCTTGGCAGATGTGTGGAGGGAGGGCATTCCAGGCCAGGGGGAGGACGTGGGCCGGGGGTCGACGGCGGGATGGGCGAGAACGAGGTACAGTGAGGAGGTTAGCGTCAGAGGAGCAGAAGGTGCAGAAATGAAATGACTTGCCCAAGGTTGCCCAGCTGACAAGTGCCAGGGCCGGGATTAGAACTCGGATCCTTCTGCCTCCCACGCAGCAGAGCACAGGAAAAGTGCATCACATGGAAAGCTGGAAAACTGCCTCAGATCTATCAAGTAGATTGCATTTGCTGAGCACCTGGTGGGTGCAGGACACTGTACTAAGCGCTTGAGAGAGTACAGCAGACATGATTACTGCCCACAGTGAGCTTACAGTCTAGAGGACTAATCGGTCTCGATGGAGAAAGGAGCAGCTTCGGAGAAGCAGCGTGGGCCCGGGGATAGAGCGTGGGCCTGGGAGTCAGGGAGACGGGGATTCTCGTCCCCACTCTGCCACCCGTCCGCTATGTGACCTAGGGTGAGTCACTTCACCCTCTCTGGGCCTATTAGCTCATTTGTAAAATGGACTGCATCCAACGTGATTAGCTTCCATCCACCCCAGCGCTCAGTACAGGCCTGGCACGTAGTAAGTGCTTAACAAATACTATTAAAAAAATACTTAGCATGTGCCAACCGCTGCACTAAATGCTGAGGCAGATGCGAGATAGCCACATGGGTAAATCCCTACCCCACCTTACCAATGGGGATAATTATTATTATTATTATTATTATTATTATTATTATTATTATTATTATTATGGTATTTGTTAAGCGCTTAACTATATGCCAGGCACTGTACTAAGCGGTGGGCTGGATACAAGAAGATCAGGTTGGACGCTGTCCCTGTCCCACATGGGGCTCACAGTCTCAATCCCTATTTTACAGATGAGGTAACTGAGGCCCAGGGAAGTGAAGTGACCAGCCGAAGGTCACACGGCAGACAAGTGGCGGAGCTGGGACTGGAACCCATGACCTTCTGACTCCCAGGCCCGTGCTCTATCCACTACACCAAGCTGCTTCTCATGGGATGGGAATTGGGTGGGTGGGGAGGAGAGTGGTCTTTAATCCCCATTTTACAGACTAGGAAACTGAGAAGCTAAGTGTCTTCCATCATTCGTTCATTCAATCGTATTTATTGAGCGCTTACTGTGTGCAGAGCCCTGTACTAAGCACTTGGGAAGTACAAGTTGGCAACATAAAGAGACGGTCCCTACCCAACAACGGGCTCACAGTCTAGAAAAGGGAGACAGGCAACAAAACAAAACATGTGGACAGGTGTCAAATCGTCAGAACAAACAAAGCTAGATGCACATCATTAACAAAATAGAATAGTAAATATGTACAAGTAAAATAAAGTCATAAATCTGTACAAACATATATACAGGTGCTGTGGGGAGGGGGGAGGGGAGGAGAAAGGGGGCTCAGTCTGGGAAGGCCTCTTGGAGGAGGTGAGCTCTCAGTAAGGCTTTGAAGGGAGGAAGAGAGCTAGCTCGGCAGACTTGCAGAGGGAGGGCATTCCAGGCCAGGGGGAGGACGTGGGCCGGGGGTCGACGGCGGGACAGGCGAGAACGAGGTTCAGTGAGGAGGTTAGCGGCAGAGGAGCGGAGGGTGTGGGCTGGGCTATAGAAGGAGAGAAGGGAGGTGAGGTAGGAGGGGGCGAGGTGATGGAAAGCCTTGAAGCCGAGAGTGAGGAGTTTCTGCTTGATGCGTAGGTTGACTGGCAGCCACTACAGATAATTTTGAGGAGGGGAGCAACACACCCCGAGCGTTTCTGCACAGAGATGATCCAGGCAGCAACGTGAAGTGTAGACAGAACTGGGGAGAGACAGGACGATGGGAGGTCAGAGAGGAGGCTGACGCCCATGCTCACAGGGCAGGCACGTGACGGAGCTAGGCTTAGAACCCGGGTCCCCTGTCCCCTAGTCCCGCCCCGCCACTTAAGCCAGACTGTTGAACTGCCATTCTCTGCAGTTTCCCCCTTCGCCAAACCTCTCACCCCTGCCTCAGTTTGCCCGCTGCTGATTGCTGGAACGCCCCAGAGATATTGCTGGAGTGAATGGAGGGGGGGTGACAGTGCCAGGGGCTAACCACCTGGGCTCCCATCCTCATACCAGTCGCCCATGGTGCTCCCGCTGTCTGTAACACTAGAATATCTGTGCCTGGGGCAGAGGGCAGTTCTCTAGGTCCCTGGTTAGGATGAGTAGTGCCAGGCCTCCTCTCCCCTCCCGTTCTGTCCACAAGAACCATCTTTTCCTTTCTCCTCTGCTTTCCCTGAGCTACCTTCAGATACAATTTGTTGGAAGTGCATCTGCTTTCTGGAGAAAGGGAAATTCTCCTTTCTCTGTGCCACATCATCTTCTTTCTCTTTAAAGACCTTCCTTTGCTATCCCTCAGATTAAAAAATGGACAACCTGCCTTTAAGTCTTCAGCCACTGGTGACCCTTTTTGGAGTAACAACCACTACTTGCTGTTTAGAGGAAGCAGAAAGAAAATAGAAAATTTAAATATTAATCAACCAAATCAATGGTATTTATTGAGCGCTTACTATGTGCAGCACACTGGACTAAGTGTTTGGGAGAGTACAATACAACAGAATGAGCCATCAATTTCTCTGTCCATAACAAGCTTACAGTCGTTATACCTGTTTTATTAAACCCAGCACTTTATCGTCATCAGTGATGATTAGAGAAGCGTCAATTAGAGAAGCAGCATGGCCCAGTGGACAGAGCACGGGCTTGGGAGTCAGAGGTCATGGGTTCTAATTCCGACTCCGCCACTTGTCAGCTGTGTGACTTTGGGCAAGTCACTTCACTTCTCTGTGCCTCAGTTCCCTCATCTGTAAAATGGGGATGAAGACTGTGAGCCCCACGTGGTACAACCTTGTATCCCCCTCAGTGCTCAGAACAGTGCTTTGCACAAAATAAGCACTTAACAAATACCATCATTATTCTAATTAATGGTGTTTACTGAGCACTTACTGTGTGCACAGCACTGAACTAAGCATCTGAGAGCCAATAATCCAACAGAATCAGTAAATACGCTCCCTGCCCACAATGAGCTCACAGCATAGAGGGAATTTTATATCAATCAGTGGCATTTACGGAGCACTTACTTTGTGCAGAGCACTGTACTAAGGATGCTATGATGATAATAATAATAATAATAATTATTATTATTATTATTATTATGGTATTTGGTAAGTGCTTACTATATGCCAAGCACCCTTCTCAGTGCTGGGGTAGATCCAAGCTAATCAGGTTGTCCCACATGGGGTTCACAGTCTTCGTCCCCATTTTACAGATGAGGGAACTGAGGCACAGAGAAGGAAACTGACGCCCAAAATCACACAGCCGACAAGTATCGGAGGCAGGATTAGAACCCACGACCTCTGACTTCCAAGCTCATTCTCTTTCCTCTAAGCCACGCTGCTTTCCTAAACATTAGAAACATTAACTACTTGGTTTTAAAGTTAAAGTCCAGGTGGAGGTTTTAAACATCAGTGGAATTTTTCTCATCACCTTTAGCACGTTCTCCTAGGTGAAAATATTTTCGCTTTTTTAAAAATATTTTTTAAATGGTACTTAAGTGCTTACTACGTGCCAGGCACCGTACTAAGTGCTAGGGTAGATACAAACTGATCAGGCTGGACACAGTCCCTATCCTACATGGGGCTCACAGTTTTAATTCCCACCTGACAGATGAGGGAACTCAGGCCCAGAGAAGCGAAGGAACTTGCCCACAGTCACGCAGCAGACAAGTATTGGAGCCAGAATTAGAACCCAGGTCCTTCTAACTCTCAGGCCCATGCTGCATCCACTAGGCTACACTGCTTTCCCTCCTTTTTCCTTGAAATGTCAAGAACACACAGGGGCCAGTGAAGGGCAACCCATTTAAACCGTGAGGCCCATGAAGGGCAAGGACCGCATTTAATTCTCACCTGGGTATTCTCTCCCAGGGCTTAGTACAGTGCCACGATCCAAGGAAGCACCTAACAAACATTATCACTTCTACCCTACCGATAGTCTTCCCACCTCCGCCGGATTTCACCCAGCAGCTTCCCGTGAATGTACCACATGAATGATTTTGAATGATTCATAAGGAACCGCATCCCCTGGCCCCTCCTTGCCTGAAGGTGAGCCGGAGCAGGAAGAGGATGAGCCCAACTAATGACCTTGGGCAAGTCACTTCACCCTCTCTGAGCCTCATTTACCTCCTCTGTAAAATGGGGATGGAGACTGCAGGCCTCACATGGGACAGGGACCGTTGTCAGGCCTAATTTGCCTGCATCCACACTAGTGTGCTTAGCAAATACCAAAATAATAATAATAACAGTATTATTAATAATATTATTAAGACCCACCAGCATGGAAAACACAGAGCGGCAGAGGCCAAAGAGCTCCTAAAAGCCAGTAACATAAAACTCTCCAAAGGCTCAAGCGTACCCGGAAATGTTATTGCTTCCAAATGTAATTTCAGAAAGGAGATGCTCTCAAAACTCGAGATTTATTATTATTTTTTTAATGTGTAAGCTGGCATCACATTTTGGTCCATCCAATTTTACACTGTATTTCCCATCATCCTTTTAAACAACCTAGAGGACAATTTTCTTCCCGGAAAGCTGTATGAGGATTCATTGGTTTCTTGCTCTGACCCACTTACCTTAGGCTATATTTTGGGTTTTTACCTAAACGGACTCAGGATTTTGCCTCTGGGAGACAGCCCAACCATTCATATGTGTCCAATACAACCTACAATTCTCACAGGCGATTTCGCAATTGTGGAAAATTTCACATTACGCGTCCCCTGTGCCTACTGCTATAGAGATTCAGGTTCAATCCTGACCTGAATTGCATCACCTAATTCCCATTCTACTCATCTGACCATCATTTTGATAGGGTTTAGCTGTTCTGGACAACAGGAATTCTTCAAGATATCTCGACGTTTTATTCTTATCCCGGCACGGTCGTGCGAAGAAATACCTAGAGAGATGAAATTCCCTCGTGGAAACCACTTCTTTGTATTCCCTTTCCCACAAAGGGCCAACCACACAATTCCCAAATTCATTCTGCAAGTGAAATGTTTTCTGCAACTTTAGTCTGCATGCTGAGAAGCAGCGTGGTCTAGTGGATAGGAGCCCAGGCCTCGGAGTCAGAAGGAGCTGGGTTCCAATCGCAGCTCTGCCACTTAATACTAATAATAATGATGGCATTTATTAAGTGCTTACAAAGTGCAAAGCACCATTCTAAGCGCTGGGGAACTTACAAGGTGATCAGGTGGTCCCACAAGGGGCTCACCGTCTTCATCCCTGTTTTACAGCTTGAGGTAACTGAGGCCCAGAGAAGTTAAGTGACTTGCCCAAAGTCACACAGCTGACAATCGGCAGAGTCAGGATTTGAATCCAAGACCTCTGACTCCAAAGCCCGTGCTCTTTCCACAGAGCCACGCACTTGTCTGCCGTGTGATCCTGGGCAAATGACCTCACTTCTCTGCAGCTGAGTTTCCTCATCCGTAAAATGAAGACTGTGAGCCCCATCTGGGACAGGGACTGTGCTCAATCTGATTAGCGTCCATCTTCTCCAGTGCTTAGTCCAGTGCCAGAAAGATGTAAATGTAGCAAATATAACATAGGTAAATATAAATAGGTAAATGCAACCAATCTATGACATTTGGGTCTGGGAGGGAAAAGGCCTGCGATCACACACTTTGTGACAAAAAGGCTTTAGGAACAGCTTACAGCTACTCTGCTTAGGATTGGAGGTATTTCAGATTATCCTGCAGCTACCCCAGCGCTTAGTACACTACTTCGTACATAGTAAGTGCTTTAGGAGTACCGCAGTTATTATCATTCACATGAAAAAAAAACCTGAGGGAAAACAATGAAGACCATTAACTCATCTCTTCCAAGGCACATTCAAAAAATAACAACAACAATAACAACAACAACAACAACAAAACTCTGCTTTCTATCAGTGCGTTTGAGGCTTGTGATACAGAGGTGTGTTTGGGGTTTTTTTTAATGGTACTTGAAGTGCCTCCATGCCAGGCACTGTACTAATCAATGGGGGTAGATACAAGCTAATCAAGTTGGACACTGTCCCTGTCCCACATGGGGCTCACAGTCTTAATACTCATTTTCAGATGAGGGAATTGAGCTGCAGAGAAGTGAAGTCATTTGCCCAAGGTAACACAGCAGACAAGTGGTGGAGACGGGATTAGAACCCAAGTCCTTCGGACTCCCAGGCCCATGCTTCTAATCTCCTGGGCCATGCTGCTGCTCTTACCAAAGTATCTTCCAGAGAGCTGACCAATCATTCATTCATTCAACTGATGGTATTTATTGAGTGCTTACTATCTGCAGAGCATTGTACTAAGCACTTGGGAGAGTCCAATAGACAAAAGATTTAGAAGGCATGTTCCCTGCCCACATGAGCTTACAATCTAGAGGGGGCAATGCAGGTGTGCCTTGATCCTGAGGGAAGGCCAATTTCAAAACAGTACAAGGATGCTTTCATATTTAACGAGCTTACAGTCTAGGGATTTAACCCTCGGAGGTCAACAGAGGTTTGGGAAGCAGAGAACTGAAGAAAGAATTCGTTATTCTAAAAAAAACAATCACCAACATTACTGCAAAATAAAAAAAATTTATCCTAGGAGGATGCTATCTGTAGGGACATGGGTTGTCAATAACGGCATCTGCTATTTCTACAAATCATCATCCTCCTCAAAAGTATTTACTGAGTGCTTATTGTGCGCAGAGTACTGTACTAGGCATTTCTGGGCTCATATTTCTATTAAAAATTTTGGCAGGCAATTGTGAACATTTGAAAACGGTTAATCTCGGCCAGGCTCCAGGAAATCCGAACCAAGCTACAGCGATCCGGAGAGATCGGAAAGTAACTTTATGACAACTGAAAATGAAAAGTAGTGTGGCCATTCTAGTGAGAAGCAGAGGGGCGTAGTGGAAAGATCCCAGGCCTGGGAGTCCAAAGGACCTGGGTTCTAATGCCGGGTCTGCCGCTTGCCTGCGGTGCGGCTTTTGGCAGGTCACTTCACTTCTCTGGGCCTCTGTTACCTCCTCTGCAAAATGGGGATGAAGACTGTGAGCCTCAAGAGGGATAGGAACTGTGTTCAACCTGACAAACCTGTATGTGCCCTGGTGCTTTGTACAGTGCCTGGCACCTAGTAAGTGCTTAACAAATACTATTAAAAAAACAAAAACAAACAAAAAAACCCACAGTGCTCTTAATGTGGTTGGAGTGCATATTTCCTGGACTGAAATAAATCTGAGGTAACATAAAAGTGTAAACACCTGCAAAGAATAATTCCTGGGTAACTCCTCTGTGAACATCTCTAGGAAAGGGCTTCCCAAAGAAAAACAGCACATCGCGTGCTGTACGCAACAAAAGACGAAAGAGCAAATAGATATCAGGATTAAACTTTACATATAAAATCCCCTGGCCACCGGCATTCCAAATCTCTTCCGGACTATTCCAGTGCTTGGCACATAGTATGCACTTAACAAATACCATCCCCATGGAAATGTGGACCTGACTCACAGACCCAGCCCTTACACACACATCCTTACGTTTGGCCATTTCCCTTATCTAGAACTTATTTTCAGGTGTTGTCTCCCCTTCTACACTATAAGCTCCTTGTGGTCAGGGACCGTGTTTACCACGTCTATTGAATTTTACTCTCCCAAGTGCTTAGTACAGTGCTCTGCACACCGGTTAAGCGCTAGACAAATACCCTGTGGACTGATTATTTCTTTAGAAATCGAAGCCCAAAGGCAGGATCCCCTCACTTTTCAAAACCCTCCCTTCCTTCTCCTTGCCTGGGCTCGTTCAGGGTCTCCAAAACCCCAACCTAAACGGCTCTCTCGATTGCTGATGTCATCCTCTGAGGCTCCCCAGCAGTCCCCAGAAGCGCCGGGTCACTGGTTTGGGTGAAGTGTCCACAAAGAATTCCAACTGAGGAAAGGCCAAGAGGCCATTGTTAATCATTGCCTGGGTTAGCTCACTTGGCATTGACAGAGTCCTTTTCCTCCAAAGTTCCCAGTAAGGCTCGGGGGGCTCTTCTCTTCAAACCAGTCTGGAAGAGAGAAGAGGAACAAGAACCTTCGAAACCGACAGAGAGGCTGTGTTTTGTAATAATAATTCACTCATTCATTTAATCGTATCTGTTGAGTGCTTACTGTGTGCAGAACACTGTACCTAGTGCTTGGAAAGTGCAATTTGGCAACAAATAGAGACAATCCCTACCCAACAACGGGTTCACAGTCTAGAAGGGGGGAGACAGAATAATAATAATAATAATAATAATAATAATAATAATAATGATAATTGTGGTATGTGTTAAGCGCTTACTATGTGCCAGGCACTGTTCTGAGTGCTGGGGTGGATACAAGCAAATCGGGTTGGAAACAGTCCCTGTCCCACATGGGGCTGACAGTTTCAATCCCCATTTTACAGATGAGGTAATCTAGGCCAAGTGACTTGCCCAAGGTCACACAGCAGACAAGTGATGGAGCTGGGATTAGAACCCATGACCTTCCGACTCCCAGGCCCATGCTCTAGCTGCTCATTCCATATTATTTACTGAGCGCTTACTGGGTGCAGAGCACTGCACTAAGCACTTGGGACCGCCCACAACAAGCTTACAGTCTAGAGGAACGAGGAACTCTTCTGCCCACCAAAACCTGCCTCCTTGTCATTTGGAGATGAAACCAGGGGGCCGGTCTCACCTCAGTCGATCAGTGGTATTTACTGAGTGCTTACCCCGTGTGGAGCACTGTGCTAAGTGCTTACCTGAGTTTCTAGCTGGTGCTCTTCTTGCCACTCACATTAGTTACTTTAATTTGTTCTCCACAGGTGCCCTGTGAGGTTGGGCTCAGGTATTACCACTCCACTTTCCAAATGGGGAAACTGAGGCCCAGGGAGGTGAAGTGACTTGCCTAAGGCCTCGCTGCAGACGGGCGACAGAGCTGGGACTAGAAGCCGGGGTTTCCAGGTCCGCAGCTCTCCTACCACTCCAAGCCGCCTCTCCGTAGCGGGAAGACTGTACCTCACCCTCTGCCGGGTTTACCGTATCGCTCCCCATCCACGAGTACCGCCAGAGTCTCCGGGGCCCCTTCGATGGGGATCAGCCCGCTTCCGCACAATAGCCGGGTGACCTTCCCAGTTGGGATTAAACACACACTCCGGGCCAGGAGCTGTCTGATACCCCAACCGCCGCCGTCAAATTCTTAATCTCCCATCCAAGAGCCTTTAGAAATGGGGAGACCCTTGGGGAAATGAAATTACCTCGAATTCTAGGCATGGCAATTGTCCGTGCCTAGGGTTTAGGAACTTAATTAATAACGGGAATGCACTATAAATAGAGGGTGGGGTGGGGGTGGGGGCGGGGGATGCAGACAGTGGAATTGGTTCGATTCCATTTCCCCCATTTAAAAAAATGATAAGAATTCTTCCTCCTGGAGTTGCTATTTTAGGGGTGGGCAGACTTGTGGCAGATGAGAGAACCGAGGTGTCAATATTACCCACTTCCAACTTTGGCTTTTCCACAATTCTTGAGAGGCATTTCTGGTTCGATCGAACTCACTAGCATTTTGCTGCCACGGTGTTTTTCTATCTTGACCATTCACATCCATGAACAGGCACAGGGACAACTCAAGTGAAACTCAAAGCAGTGAAGAACCCTTCAGGTAGACATTGTGATAAGCTAAACTGCAAAAACTGGACAATGTTTTTGGACTAGGAGGCAGTTGCTATGGAGATGGTTGCTAATTAACTGCATTCAGCCAGGAGAAGAAGGGCCTTCAGGATAGGCAGAACTGGACTGTATCTTAGAAGGAGCCACGCCGTACAAAATCTGCACATCTCTCATATCTAGAATACCTGGGTGCCTTTGCTTAGCTTGCAGAACAGCCTAAGAAATGACAACAGTGTGCTTTTCTTCCCTCCGGCCCAGGTTCGGTCGATCACATCCAGGATCCACCAGTCCTTCCTTTGGGGGTGAGGGGGACCAAAGGCACCCCAAAACTCCACGCCTGGGGCTCTCCAAGAGGAAGAGAAGAGAAAAACACCACAGAACCGTATGAAACATTCCGATTGGCTGCCTTCCTTTCGGGCCACATAAAAGAGCCATAAAATGAAAATCACTTCCAAGAGAGTAAGCCTCCTGTGATTCACGGTTTGCATCCACCACGAACTAGAAAAGTTACTGGGTCAGGACTCAAAAATAAAATAAAATAAAATAAATTCAGTATTTCCTCCTCTGATGGGGTCACATGGAACCAGGCAGGTTTGCTGACTCATCCTCCCGCAGATTAAAACGAATGTGTTGAAACTCAAATGGTTTGCCCTGTAGGGCGGACCTTTCAGCTGATTTCAATTAAAAGAGAAGGCCACCGATAGCTTCATGGCCCTTTCATTCGGTAGTATTTATTGGGCGCTGACTGTGTGCAGAGCACTGTACAAAGCGCTTGGGAAAGTACAATACAATGATAAACAGTGGCATTCCCTGCCCACAATGAGTTTACCATCTAGAGGGGGAGAGAGACATTAAACTGGGCCCACTGCTTGCACTGGACTCGCTCTGAGTGGCCTAGGGATTTATATATGGAAGCTCAGTTTCCTCATCCAGAAAATGGGGACACAACACCCATTCTCCCTGTGAGCCCCATGTGGGACAGAGGCTGGACCTACCCCGGCGCTTAGAACATTGCCTGACACGTCCCAAGTGCTTACAAATAATAATAATAATAGCCATAATAATAACGAGTCGAAGAAATCCGCCATAGCGATTTACTGGGGAGAGCAATTGGTCAGCCCAGTTGCCGCTCACTGCCTAAACTGGAATCTAACTGGGACTGAAAGTGTTCATTCAAGCCCCTGTGACTCAGAACTAATATAACAATTGGGCTATTTGTTAAGCATTTACTCTGGGCCAAGCACCATGCTAAGCGCAGTAGAACAGTGCTTTGCACATAGTAAGCGCTTAATAAATGCCATTATTATTATTATTATTATTAAGTCCTAAGATGACCAGCTCAGACCCAATCCCTGTATATTATACTCAGCAGATCGCTGCCTACACCAGCACACAATGCCAGTTTTTCTTTTTCTTTTTTATGGTATTTGTTAAGTGTTTACTGCATGTCAGACACCGTTCTAAGCATTGGGATAGATACACGTTTATTTGGTTGGGCACAGTCCCTGTCCCGCATCAGGTTCACAATCTAAGTAGGAGGGAGAACGGGAGAATTGAGGCCCGGAGAATCGAGGTGACTTGCCCAAGGTCAGATGGCAACCTTTGGCCAGAGTCAGGATTAGAACCCAGGTCCTCTGATCCCCAGGCTGGCACTCTTTCCAATAGGCCAAAGTGCTTCTTTAACACATTTGATGGCATAATAATAATACTAATAATGATAACTGTGGTACTTGTTAAGCACTTACTGTGTGCCAAGCACTGTAGTAAGCCCTAGGGTAGATACAAGATCAGATACAAGATACAAGATCAGATCCCACATGGGGCTCAAATGTTACTAAAGGGAACAGGTTACTAAATTTCCATTTTGCAGATGGGGGAACTGAGGGCCAGAGAAGTGAAGTGACTTGCCCAAGGTCACACAGCAGACAAGTGGCAGAGCCGGGATTCGAACCCAGGTCCTTCGGACTCCCAGGCCCGTGCTCTATCCACTAGGCCACGCTGCTTCTCGGCCTTACAGCGAGGGCCTGATTCTGCTCTTAAAGAACACACAAACTGGCCACTTTCCAACCAAAGCCTGAATTTTCTAATGCTGTATTTGGTTCGAAGTAGGTCTTTCGTGCCAAGAACCACGGGCTTTGGAGTCAGAGGTCATGGGTTCAAGTCCCGGCTCCACCACTTGTTAGCTGTGTGACTTTGGGCAAGTCACTTCACTTCCCTGGGCCTCAGTGACCTCATCTGTAAAATGGGGATGAAGACTGTGAGCCCCCCGTGGGACAACCCGATCCCCTTGTAACCTCCCCAGCGCTTAGAACAGTGCTTTGCACATAGTAAGTGCTTAATAAATGCCATTATTATCATCATTATTATTAGGGTTTTCCTTCTTGTTCTCTGAATCTCCAGATTTGGAGTGCTGGGCCAGAGTCCAAGGAGAGGAGATGGATTCTGTCGCTGAGAAAGGGTGAGAAAGAGAGAGACAGAGAGAGATAGGGAGATAGCAATCATACACACGTGCTCACAGCAGGTTCAATAAGTTTCAGTTCACCCCACCTCTGCCATCCTGAAATTGAGGGAGGCCAGCAGGGCTGAGACTGGTTCACCATGGCTTACTGGATAGAACATGGGTCTAGGGCTCAGGAAGACCTGGGATCTAATCCTGGCTCTGCCGCATGTCTGCTGTGTGACCTTGGGCAAGTCGCTTCACTTCTCTGGGCCTCAGTGACCTCATCTGAGGGGTCTGAGGGGTCTCAGTGGGGTCTGAGACTGTGAACCCCTATGGGACAGGGACTGTGTCCAACCCGATTTGCTTGTACCCACCCCAGTGCTTAGTACAGTACCTGTCACACAGTAAGCAGTTTACAAATACCACAATTATTATTGTATTCCTGCAGGAATTACCACCGGGAGGCAGATGCCAGAGAAGCAGTATTACACGCAGGGGATCGAGAGGGCAAGCCAAAGCGAAAAGGAGCCGGTAAGTTGTTCTGGGGGAAATGTACGTTCCGCCTAAAAATATAATGGGAAGACTCCAAATGGAATATCCCGGGCCCTTTACGGTAGCTCTTCATGGGGACATTAGCATTTCTACCGTAGGAGACCGACACGTGGGATTTTAAGAGGACCCAGGGGCCAACCCTCACACGCCTCCGAGGCCCCGCTTCCTATTTCCCGGCCCATCTGCAGAGGAAGCAGCGTGGTCTAGTAGATAGAGCACAAGCCTGGAAGTCAGAAGGACCTGGATTCTAGTCCCAGTTCCTCCACTTAACTGCTGTGTGACCTTGGGCAAGTCACTTCGCTTCTCTGAGACTCAGTTCCTCATCTGTAAAAAGAGGATTTTACTCATCTGTAAAATGGGGATTAAATCCTATTCCCTCCCACTTAGATTTTGAACGCCACATGGGACTGGGATTGTGTCCGACCTGATTACCTCGTTATCTCCCCCGGGACTCGGAACAGGGCTTCACACATAGAAAGCACAAAATAATAATAACAAAATAATGATGATAATAATACTAATAATAATGAAGAGTTCAAGATGTTATTTTGATGTTATATCAATAACAAAATAAGAATAACAAAAATCAAGAGTTCATGTCATTTGAGTACATCTCAGCAAGTCAGGAAAGCACAGGGTTACGGAATAAGTCAGTTGAACCTGCAGTTTTAATACCCGGTTTTGACTGGGGAAAGATTCTCTGGGAAGACACGGGGGGAGGCAGTGTGGCCTAGTGGATCGAGCACAAGATTGGAAGTCAGGAGACTCAAGTACCGTGTGACCTTGGGCAAATCACCAAACTTCTCCGGGCCTTGGTTTCCTCATCTGTACAGTGGGGATAAGACAGACTGTGAGCCCCCTTTGGGACGGGGCCTATGTCCAGTTCAATAAATACCACTGATCCATTTCATACTCTTGCACCTACCCCCAGGCTTAGCACATAGTGTTTAAATAAATACTATTATTAAGGAAATGATCTTTGTTAGGGCCACGAGCCGCTGGGAAACGACAAGAAAATAGAAGATTCCTATTTACAAAAATTCAAAGGGGTGGGTATTTGACTGGCACTTGATGTTCCGCCATCTGAATCCTGGAAATAATTAGAAGCTTGAAGTATCCCAGGGAAAGGAAAATATAGGGGCTGAAATTCCCAGGGCTTCCCAAGCTATTTTATTGGAAGATCCTTATTCATTTACTGACTTCGAAAGCAAGGCCAGGGTGGGCCACAACCGTAGAACGCGGTAACCACCGGGCACGACTGGCACCGAGAGGAGCATTTCTCCACGTCCTGAGGGACTTGGTGCAGAGTGTCGGTGTGCCGGTAGCCGCGTACATCATTCCCTTCAAGGTAGGGGACCTCGGCCGCTCTTCAGTTACGGAGTTTAAGCACTGGCTCTAACCTTCATGGGCTTATCTAGCATGGATGCTCGCTGGGGGCGGGAAATGTATTTGTTATATTGTTCTATTAAACTCTCCCAAGTGCTTAGTACGGTACTCTGCACACAGTAAGCTCTCCATAAATACCATTGATCATTTCTATTAATGTCTGTCTCCCCCTGTAGACTTTAAGCTCACTGTGGGAAGGGAATTTGTCTGTTGTATTGCTCTATTTCACCCTTCCAAGTGCTTAGTATGGTGCTTTGCACAAAATAAGTGCTCAATAAATATGACTGGTTGATTGATTGATTATCTTGTACCTTAGCTCAGTGCTTGGCACTTAAAGAGCACTTAATCCATACCATTTTTTTTTAAATGCTATCCCTGCCCTCAAGGAGCTTACAGTCTAATGCATGGTGTAGTGCATCGAGCACAGACCTGGGGGTCAGAAGGTCATGGGTCCTAATTCCAGTTCCTCCACTTGTCTGCTGTGTGACCTTAGGCAAGTCACTTCACTTCTCTGGGCCTCATCTGAAAAATGGGGATTGAGACTGGGAGCCCCACGAGGGACACGGACTGGGTCCAACCCGATTTGCTTGTATCCACCCCAGGGCTTAGTGCAGTGCCTGGAACATAGTAGGCACTTAACAAATACCACAGTTATTATCATTAATGGAGACCCCATACAGCCCCAGACAGACACTTCCACAGGAGGTATAGGAGCATGAGAGTGCGAGGACCTTGAGTTCCCTCCCTTTTAATAACTGAAAGACGATTACACCCCCCTATCTTCAAAGCCTTATTGAAGGCACATCTCTAGCTCCAAGAGGCCTTCCCTGACTAAGCCTTCATTTCCTCCTCTCCCACACCCTTCTGGGGCATGCTGACTGGCTCCCTTGATTCACCACCACCGCCCCCCTCATCCCCACCGCACTTGTGTACATATCTCTAATTTTATTTATTTCTATGAATGTCTGTCTCCCCCTCTAGTCTGTAAGGGCATGGTGGGAAGGGAACATTCATTCATTCAATCGTATTTATTGTGCACTTACCGTGTGCAGAGCAGTGTACTAAGCGCTTGGGAAGTACAAGTTGGCAACATATAGAGACGGTCCCTACCCAACAGTGGGCTCACAGTCTAGAAGATGCCTGTTATATTGTTATACTGTAATCTCCCAAGCGCTTAGTACAATGCCCTGCACACAGTAAGGACTCAATAGATATGACTGATTATCACAGTGAAGAAATACATCCAACTAATGCACCTGAGGCTTAATCCCCAAGGTATTTCTACCACAGAATTTTCTTATTAGTGCTACTTGGCCTTAGGCCCCCTAATGCAAAATTAGGCCTTCCTAATTGCAAAATCTTGTAATTCTGTTCTTAGGGCTAGTTAGTCCTTTGGCCCCAAAACCTTCTTTACACAACATCGTGTTATTAGTCAAAAGAGCACGGGCCTGGGAGTCCAGAGGACCTGGGTGGGTCTTCTGTGGGACCTTGGGTGAGCCACTTCACTTCTCTGGACCTCAGTTCCCCCATCTCCAAAATGGGGATTCAAAACCCGGTCTCCCTTAATTAATCAATCAGTCATAGTTGTTGAGCGCTGACTGCATGCAGAACACTGTACTATGCGCTTGGGAGAGTACAGTAGAACAATATAACAAACACATTCACTGCCCACAATGCCTATGTAGACTGTAAGCCCCGTGTGGGATCTGATAATCTTGATTCTACCCCAACGCTTAGTACAGGTAGGTGCTAGGTGACCTTGGGCAAACCACTTCACTTCTCTATGCCTCTGTTCCCTCATCCATAAAATGGGGATGAAGACTGTGGGCCCCAAGAGGGACAGGGACTGTGTCCGATGTGTTTAGCTGGTTTCTGCCGCAGCGATGAGTACAGTGCCTGGCACATAGTAAGTACAAAATAATTCCTGCATCACAGTGCCTGACCAGGTGTGCTGGAATCCTGGACAGATGGGCCGAACACAGATCGACACAGTTCTCGGCTGCCCGTCGACGGTCTTGGAGACTATACGTGGAGAGGCCTAGTGGGTAGAGCCCGGGCCTGGGAGTCGGAAGGTCCTGTGCTCTAATCCCGGCTCCGCCACTTGTCAGCTGTGTGTTCTTAGGCAAGTCGCTTCACTTCTCTGTGCCTCAGTGGCCTCATTTGTAAAATGGGGACTAAGACTGTGAGCCCCATGGGGGAAAGGGACTGTGTCTAACCTGATTACCTTGTATCTATCCCACCGCTTAGAACAGTGCCTGGCACATAGTAAGCGCTTAAACAAATACCACCATTATTATTATTATTCTCTGTGCCTTAGTTACCTCATCTGTAAAATGGGGATGAAGATTGTGAGCCCCATGAGGGACAGGGACTCTGTCCAACCTGATTATCTTGTATTAACCCCAGCACTTAGGACAGTGCCTCGCACCAAGGAAGCGCTTAACAAATACCATTCCAAAAAAAAAGCCAATTAAAAAGTCTTTAACCAGTTCCCCTTCTTCCTCCATCCCTTAACTTGTGTGGGTCCCTTAAGGTTCTCTTTTGAGACCCTTTCCATCTGACTTTACACTCACTCCCTTGGGGAGGGAGTTCATTCACTTCCACGGCTTTAATTATCGCTGTTCCGGGTGAGATTTTTGGAAAATGCCCTGGGCGGTAGAGAGGCCAGAGGCAGAGAGACCAGTGAGGAGACAGATAGGATAGTCAAGCCGGGATGGGACGATATTTGCCGGATGTGGTGGACTGTCAGGAGATGGCGTTTGCAAAATGTTTCGGGCTTCTCGGCAGAGAGCCATAAAATAAAGCCAAATGCTGAATACCCAGATTATTGGCGAGAAGCAGCGTGGCTTAGTGGATAGAGCTCTGACCTGAGAGTCAGAAGGACCTGGATTGTAATCCCAGCTCCGCCACCTGTCTGCTGTGGGTCCTTGGGCGAGTCACTTCACTTCTCTGGGCTTAGGTTCCATCTCCTGGAAAATGGGGATTAAGGCCGTTAGCCCCATGTGGGACATGGATTGCATCCAACCGGATTAGCTTCTATCTACCCCAGTGCTTAGTACAGTGCCTGGCACATAGGCACTTAACAAATGCCATGTAAAAAAAAAGACAAGAATATTCAGAATTTTGTAAGCTCGTTGTTGAGAGGGAATGTGTCTGTTTGTTGTTGTTTTGTACTGTTCCAAGTGCTTAGTGCAGTGCTCTACACACGGTAAGCGCTCAATAAATTCGATTGAATAAATGATTGAATAAATGAACATCAATCGAGAATCCCATTAGGTTCCATTCCTTCTCCCTCTGCCTCCTAAAATCTTTCTAACCAATGGAAACATGGACTAATTTGAATTTCCTCACCTCTACCTGCCCCAGCGCACTTAATCCTACCAGAGATCCTGCATCATTAGGCCATAAGCTCCTAAAAGACCAGGAGGTGTCAGGTCTTATAAGTTTTTTTATACTCCCAGCCACCTAGTAGAGTGCTCTTGCATAAAGCAGGCATTCAATAAATGCTGCTGAGGATGATGATGGATAAGCCTCACTTTTCTTCATCTCCCATTCCCTTCTGCATCACCCTAACTTGCTCCCTTTGATCTTCTCCTCTCCCCGCCCCCCACAGCAGTTATGCATATATCTGTAATTTTATTTACTTATATCGATGCCCGTCTCCCCGCCTTCCCCCCTCCCCCAGACTTTGAGCTCACTGTGGGCAGGGATTGTCACTGTTGATTGTTGTATTGTTCCTACCCAAGAACTTAGTACAAGTGCTCTACACACAGTAAGCGCTTAATAAATACAATTGAATGAATGAATGAATGAACTGTTCAATCAAAGGCATTTAATGAATGCCTACTGTGCATGCAGGACACCGGACTAAAAACCTGGGAAAGCACAGTAAAGCAGAGTTGGTAGATATGTTCCCGTCCCAGGAGGAGTGTACAGTCTACAGGTGAGAGAACGACAAACGCTTTGTGATATTTACTGGCCAGTACACGGCACCATTCTCAATATTTCAAGCAGGAGGAGCAGCGTGGCCTAGTGGATATGGCACGGGCCTGGGAGTCAGAGGGCCTGAGTTCTAATCCTGGCTCTACAACTTGTCTGCTGCGTGACCTTGAGCAAGTCACTTCACTTCTCTGGGCCTCAGTGACCTCATCTGTAAAATGGGGATGAAGATTGTGAGCCCCATGTGGGACAGGGACTGTGTCCAATCTGATTGACTTGTATCTACCCCAGTGCTCAGTACAGTGCCAGGCACATAGTAGGCGCTTAACAAATTATATTTTTAAAAAAAGTGCACGAAAATGGTTTGAATGCAGGCAACCAGAAGGAGACTAATGAGCTCCCAGGTGACAGGGATAAAAATGGAGGTCAAACAATCCTCTATCCACAGTTCTTGCCTTCCAGTATAATTACTACAGTATCCCATTTGATTTGCAGTGTCGTAAACGCCACATGTATTGAGAATACACAGGTGCAGATAGGGTCAGCAATCTTGTATTCTGGCTAAAAGGAAACAGATACAGTTTATTTATTTATTTATTAACGGGACTGAAACAGAACTTTGGTAAAGACAGACACTTAAAAGACATGAAAAATGAATACAAGATTTCCTCCCCAGTATCTCCAGGGGGCTGTAATTAAGGGAATACATTTTTACTAAGTTGGATATATCCCTACCCAAATTTGCCATAACACCCAGTCAGAGGCCTGGAGGGGACTTTGAGAGGTTGTCTAGAATATTCCCCTGCCTCCAGGCGAGGCTACTTTTAAACCATCCCGGACAGACAACACCGAACCCTTCTTTAAAAGATCTCCAAAGGCTCTGCCATTGGTTTCATTGCCGAAGCTTCACTGGTTATTGTGGCATTTGTGCCAGGCTCTGTAAACTAAGCGCTGGGGTAGATACCAGCTAATCAGGTTGGATACAGTCCCTGTCGCACGTGGGACTCACCATCTTAATCCCAACTTTCCAGATGGGGTCACAGAGGCCCAGAGACGTGAAGTGACTTGCCCAAGATCACACCGTGGACAAGTGGCCAAGATGGGTTTAAAACCCAGGTCCTGTGACTCCCAAGCCCATGTACTTTCTGCTATGCCACGCGCTTCAATATGTTCCCACCCAGCCAAATACCTTCCTAATGGCTTCAATTTAAAACAGTGCTTGACACACAGTAAGTGCTGAACAAACACCACAATCGTTAATTTTTTATCATTTTCTGAAATGAAATATCCCCGATTATTGTTGGGGGTTTTGGGTTCGTTTTTCTTTTTTTTTATATAGAATCTGTGGGACACAATCCTCATCCCACATTGGGCTCACAGTCTAAGTAGGAGGGAATAGGGTTTAATCCCCATTTTCCAGCTAAGGAACCCGAGGCCCAGAGAACTAAAGTGACTTGAGGGCATGTCCATTCCTGCAGGCAGAGAAGGAGAAGCACAATTTTGGTCGCCCTGAGACTCCCAAGGACTTTAGAACTGGAGCAAGGAACAGGGAAGGGTCCCCAAGTCTTGAATATTCTTTTTTTAATGGTATTTGTTAATCACTTACTACGTGTCAAACATTGTTCTAAGCACTGGGGTGGGTACAGGTCAATTAGGTCGGACACAGTCTCTGTCCTTCATGGGCCTCACGATCTAAGTAGGAGGGAGAACAGGTACCGAATCCCTGTTTCACAGTTGAGGAAACTGAGGCCCAGAGAAGTCAAGCCACTTACCCAAGGTCACACAACAAGCAACTCCTCACTCTCGGCTTCAAGGCTCTCCATCGCCTCGCCCCCTCCTACCTCACCTCCCTTCTCTCCTTCTCCAGCCCAGCCCGCACCCTCCGCTCCTCTGCCACTAACCTCCTCACCGTACCTCGTTCTCGCCTGTCCCGCCGTCGATCCCCAGCCCACGTCCTCCCCCTGGCCTGGAACGCCCTCCGTCCGCACATCTGCCAAGCTAGCTCTCTTCCTCCCTTCAAAGCCCTACTGAGAACTCACCTCCTCCAGGAGGCTTTCCCAGACTGAGCCCCCTTTTTCCTCTCCTCCTCCCCATCCCCCCCACCCTACCTCCTTCCCCTCCCCACAGCACCTGTATATATGTTTGTGCAGATTTAGTGCTCTATTTATTTTGTTCATGATGTGCATCTGGCTTTATTTCTATTTGTTCTGACGACTTGACACCTGTCCACATGTTTTGTTTTGTTGTCTGTCTCCCCCTTCTAGACTGTGAGCCCGTTATTGGGTAGGGACCGTCTCGATATGCTGCCAACTTGTACTTCCCAAGCGCTTAGTTCAGTGCTCTGCACACGGTAAGCGCTTAATAACTCCGATTGAATGAATGAACGAATGAATGAATGAATGAATGAATGAAGTGGCAGAGCTGGAATTACAACCCAGGCCCTCTGACTCCAAGGTCCAGGTTCTTTCCACTAGCTTCTCTGAAATCACTGGGAATTTCACAGTGTTTGAAGATCAGCCTACCAATGTTTGGGGAATCCGTGTGAGTCATCCTCAGTGGGACCAGCTGAGGAAGGGTCGAACTGCCCAGTCTTCCGTGGTCTGGACTCAAACTCCAGGTAGGACCCAACCCACCCTGAATGTTTTGATGACACTTCATTGAGGCGAGCATCCAAGGTGTGACCTTGGGCAAGTCACTTCACTTCTCTGGCCCTCAGTTCCCTCCTCTGTAAAATGGGGATTAAGACCGTGAGCCCCCTGTGGTAAGAACCTTGTCCAAACTGGCTAGCTTGTATCTACCCCAGCACTGAGTTCAGTTCTTGACACATAGGAAGCCCTTAACTAGACTGCAAGCTCATTGGAGGCAGGGAATGTGTCTGTTTTTTTCTATATTTTACTCTCCCAAGCGCTTAGTACAGTGCCCAATAAATACGATTGACTGACTAACAAATACCACTGGGAAAAAAAGCCACATTTTTTGATTCTCTGACAATATCAAATCAGACTACTGTGTCTGACTTATCAACTTATTTTTCTGAAGGTAAGTATATCATTAAATAGGTCAGCACATTTGGAGAAACTATGCGTACTTCTCCATTCATCCTTCCTCACCCGCCCCCAAAATGTTCATTTTCACGTATTACATCTTACAAGGACCTGATGAAACTGGTGTAATTGACAGCCTAATTAAAAATCATAGAATGGCATACGTGATGCTTGTACTCTATTTGCACTTTTTCTTGTAAATTTCCTATACAACTCTTTTATAAAACAGGAAAATGTCCCGATTTATCACATGACTGATTAAATCCAAAATGACACCGCGTAGCGTCAAAGAGGATGTGATCTTTTCCTCTCATCTTCAGATCTATATGGGCAGCAGGCCAGTCATCACGTGCTGGGAGTTGAAGAGCGAGTACGTTCTTTTATTAGAAAGGATTGGAGTGACCTTTGCTCTCAGGGGTTAATATTTCTGTCTGCAACCAGGGCTCCCTGCAGACAATCTAAGATTTTTATCTGCAATACGGAACTGAGGGTGGTCACCATCAATCGATGAATGATATTTATTGAGAGCCTACTGTGTGCGGAGCACTGTTCTGAGCGCTTGAGAGAGTACAGTATAGCAGAGTTGGTAGAAACGATCCCGGCCTACAACGCACTTGCAATTTAGAGGGGGAGACGCACATTGAAATAAATCACAGATAGAGCTGTGGCCTAGTGGACAGAGCCCGGGCCTGGGAGTCAGAAGGATCTGGGTTCTAATCACCATTTGTCTGCTGGGGGACCTTGGGCTAGTCACTTCACTTCTCTCTGCCTCAGTTACCTCAACCAGAAAATGGCAATTAAGTCCGGGGGCCCCATGTGAGACGAGGTCTATGTCCAAACTGATTGGCTTGTGCCCACCCCAGCACTTAGAACGATGCCTGGCCCACATTAAGAGCTTAACAAATTCCATAAAAAAAGGAGGGGAGTGGCAGGGTAGGGGGGGGGCGGGGATGGCAGAGTAAAACATATGTCCATAATGGCTGGGGTGGGGTGAGTATCGGCACTTAGAACAGTGCTTGGCATACAGTAGCACTTAACAAATACCATCATTAATATTATCAAAATGCCTAAAGGGAACCTAGGTTTATCTTCCTAGACCTTTGGCTAACAATAAATATAGAGTAATCAATCAATCAATCAATCAGTCAATCAATCATATCTATGGAACACTCACTGTGTGGAGAGCACTGTACTAAGCATTTGGGAGAGTACAGTACAACAGTATGAGTAGATCCATTCCCCGCCCGCAACGAATTTATTCATTCATTCATTCAATCGTATTTATTGAGCGCTTACTGTGTGCAGAGCACTGTACTAAGCGCTTGGGAAGTACAAATCGGCCACATATAGAGACGGTCCCTACCCAACAACGGGCTCACAGTCTAGAAGGGGGAGACAGACGTGAATACAAATCAATAAATGACAGATATGGCCATTCATGCTGTGGGGCTGTGGGTGGGGTGAAAAAAGGGAGCAAATCCAAGTACAACCAGAGGTAGAAATCGAACCCAGATAGAGCAAGAAAAAGAATCTGACTTCAGACTTCTGATGGAACTGAAGTTCCGGAGGACTGTGGGCCCCAAGCTTCAGCATGGCTGAGGGACCTGAATATGCCCCAACACCACCTCTGACTCAAATGATTTCATCTGTGATCTGAGCAAGGAAAGTGGAACAGCTTCAAGTGACGAGCGCTCAATAAATATGATTAAATGAATGAATGAATGAATGAAGCACAGTCTCTAAGACTGCGGCTTATTTTGTCAGTGACTGCAGTGACCGAGACCTGCTAGATGGGTGACGATATAGAGTGAGGGAAGGGATCTAGGGAGGGCTACAAAATCCTGCATTATCAATGAATCATATTTTATTATTATTATTATTATTATTAGTAGTAGTAGTAGTAGTAGTAGTAATGATCATAATACCTGTGGTATTTGTTAAGCACTTACTATGTGCCAGGCACTGTGCTAAGGGCTGGGATGGATATAAGCAAATCAGGTTGGACATAGTCCCTGTCCCGCATAGGGCTCACGGCCTTGGTCCCCATTTTACAGATGAGGTAACTGAGGCAGAGAGAAATGAAGTGACTTGCCTAAGGGCACCCGGCAGACAAGTGGCTGAGCCGGGATTAGAACCCATGACCTTCTGGCTCCCAGCACTGTGCTCTATCCATTACGCCATGCCTCTTACTGTGGGCAGAGCACCTGGGTTAGCTGTGAGCTCGCTGTGGGTCGGGATTGTCACTCTTTATTGTACTGCTGTGTACCTTTCCAAGCACTTGGTACAGTGCTCTGCACACGGTAAGCGCATGATAAATACGATTGAATGAACGAATACAGTAGAACAGAGTTGGTAGACACGTTTCCTGCCCACAGGGAGCTTACAGTCTAGAGGGGGAGACAGACACTAATATAAATGAATAAATTACAGGTATGGACTCAAGTGCCCCGGGGCCGAGGGAGGAGTGAATAAAGGGAGTCGATCGGGGTGGCCAGAAGGGAGTGGAAATGAGGAAACGAGGGCTCAGTTGGGGAAGGCTTCTTGGACAAGATGTGTCTTCAGTAAGGCTTCGCCGAAGAGGGGAGTGATCATCTATCAGATATACTAATGATAATAACAATCATAATGATGGTATGTGGTAAGCGCTTACTATGTGCCAAGCGCTGGGGTAGATACAAGATTATCAGGTTGTCCCACGGGGGGCTCACAGTCTTAGTCCCCATTTTACAGATGAGGGAACTGAGGCACAGAGAAGTTACATAACTTGCCCAAAGTCAACCAGCTGACAAGTGGTCTGCACACAATAAGCGCTCAATAAATATGATTGAATGCACTGAATGAATGGTAGAGCCTGGATTCGAACCCACGACCTCTGACTCCCAAGCCCGTGCTTTTTCCACTAAACCATGCTGCTTCTGAAAGAGGGAGGGTGTTCCAGGCCAGAGGCGGGACATGGACGAGAGGTCAGCGGTGAGGTAGACGAGAGCGAGGTACAGTGAGAAGGTTGGCATTAGAGGAGCCAAGTGTGCGTGCTGAGTTGTAGTAGGAGAGCAGTGAGGTGAGGTAGGATGGTAGATAAGTAGCAAGTAGGATGGAAGATGGTCCCAGGACACTCTCTAGCAGATCATTTTCTTCCGGGAAGGAAAGTGTGGGAGGAATTCTTGTTATCTTCCAAGTGGAGTGGCTCCCGTGGACGAATTTACTCCAGCCGTTGTGGAGGCTGCCGAGGTGGCTGCTGTGGGTGTAGTGACTGTGGACTCTGATCTGGGGGGAACCTGAAAAGCTTCTCCTGAAGCCACACACCCTATTATTCTGGTTGCAGTAATCACTGTCCTCTCTTCTCTGGTCCCTGGGTTTTTAGTTTTCATAGGCTCCCATCTGTCTGTCACCGGCGCCCCCAGGGCATCAAGGACTGTCATCTCAGTTATTCAGTTATTTATTATCAGTGCTTGACACAGTGCCTTTATGACATTATTCATTAAGCGCTTTCTATGTATTAAGTACCGTTCTAGGCCCTGGGGGAGATACAAGTTAGTCAGTCCAGATACTGTCTCAGTCCCACATGGGGCTCACAGGCAAGTAGGAGGGAGAACAAGTACTGAATCCCCATTCCGCAGCCTGGACTAGGGGATAGAGCACGGGCCTGGGAGTCCTGGGAGTCCTTCTGACTGGATTCGAATCCTAGCTCCGCCACTTGTCTGTTGGGTGACCCCGGGCAAGTCACTTCACTTCTCTTGGCCTTAGTTCCCTCATCCGTAAAATGGGGATTAAGACCGTGAGCCCCAGAAGTGGGACAGGGACTGTGTCCAACCCAATTTGCCTGGAACAGATACAGGGATATCTGCTCCAGCGCTTAGGTACAGGGCCTGGCACATAGTAAGCACTTTACAAATGCCACAATTATTGTGGTCATTATTATTATTTTACAGTTGAGGAAACTGAGACTTAGTTACTTGCTCCAGGTCACACAGCAGGCTAACGGTGGAACTGGGATTAGAACCCAGGCCCATGCTTTACCCATTGGGTCACACAGCCTCCCAGTGCTTGGCACATAGTAAGGGCTTAATCAGTTCTACTGCTACTACTGAGAAGCATCAAAGCCTAGTGGCTAGAGCCCAGGCCCGGGAGTCGGAAGGACCTGGGTTCCACTTGTCTGACGGGTGACCTTGGGCAAGTCACTTCACTTCTCTGGGCCTCAGTTCCCTCACCTGTAAAATGGGAATTGAAATTTAGGAGCCCCACATGGAACAGGGACCATGTCCAACCTTCTATCTACCCCAGTGCTTAGTACAGTGCCTGGCACAGAGTAAGCACTTAACAAATACCACAATTATTATGATTATTATTATTATTTTGCAGTTGAGGAAAATGAGGCTCAGTGACTTGTCCAAGATCACACAGCAGGCAAGCGGTGGAGCAGGGATTAGAACCCAGGCCCATGCTCTATCCACCGGGTCACACTGCCTCCCAGCACCTGGCACACAGTAAGGACTCAAACAATATTATTACTACTACTGGTAAGGAGAGCGAGGGTAGACCAGGAGGCCAGGAAGACAACAGGGACAGGTGGCCGTCGGATGGCAGGAGAGATGGACATTGTGGGATTTCAAAGACGAGAAGGAACTGGGAGGGGAGGAGCCCGCTGACCTCTCAATTTTCCCGGGAGACAAGAGCACTGGAAAGAGATGAGGCCCCCTTGGGGGAGGGCAGCAGGGCAGTCAGTGTTGTCTGGAGGGTGCCAAGTCTTGGTGAGAATACTAATGATAACTGTGGTATTTGTTAAGTGCTTACTATGTGCCAGATACTGTACTAAGCACTGGGGTAGATAGACGGTCAGACACGGTCACCGTCCCACATGGGGCTCACGGTCTTAATCCTGATAACAAATAATAATAATAATAATAATAATAATAATAATAATAATAATGATAATGCTATCTGTTAAGCGCTTACCATGGTCCAGGTACTGCAGTGAGTGCTGGGGTGGATACAGACAAATCGAGTTGGACACGGTACCTGTCCCATGTGGGGCTCCCACTCTTAATCCCCATTTTACAGATGAGGGAACTGAGGCTCAGGATAGTGAAGGGACTTGCCCAAGGTCACACAGCCAACAAGTGGCAAAGCTGGGGTTAGAACCCAGGTCCTTCTGACTCCCAGGCCCAGGCGCTATCCACTTGTCTGCTGTGTGACCTTGGGCAAGTCACTTCACTACTCTGGGCCTCAGTTCCCTCATCTATAAAATAGGGATGACATGAGATGATGTGGAGGCAGGAGAGGGCAGGGGACAGGGTGAGGATGAAGGGAGGAGGTGCCCATGATGGAGTCGGGGGCTTCATTGGCCACAGCAACAAGGAGACTTTTGAGGGTAGGGCATCGGATGGCTGGGAGACAGGTCAGCTTGGCAGGCAGCAATCAGAAAGTGGATAACTGTATTTGGGCAGCGACTTCGGGAAGATCGGTTCATCAAGAAGGAGATTGTTTTGCCCCGTCTCTATGGGCAAAAAAATGCCCCAAGGTCACAGGAGATGAGATCTCTATAGTCCCACCCCGTGCACTGCTGTGCTCCTGTGCTCCTGAGTAAAATCTCTCCAGTGGTAGCAGCGTGGCCTAGAGGGCAGAGAAGCAGCATAGTCTAGTGGTTAAGAGCACAGGTGTGGGAATCAGAAGGACCTGGCCCTGTACTAGGCACTGGGGTAGATACAAGCTAGCAGGTGGGATACAGTACATGTCCCACATGGGGCTCACAGTCTTAATCCCCCAATTACAGATAAGGTAACTGAGGCACAGAGAAGGTAAGTGACTTCCCCAAGGTCCCACAGCAGACCAGTGGCGGAGCTATGACTAGAACCCAGATCCTTCTGACTCCCAGGCCCCTGCTCCATAATAATAATAATAATAATAGTAATAATGATGATGGCATTTGTTAAGTTCTTACTCTGTGCAAAGCACTGTTCTAAGCGCTGGGGGGGGGGATACAAGGTGATGAGGTTGTCCCACGTGGGGCTCACAGTCTTAATCCCCATTTTACAGATGAGGGAACTGAGGCTCAGAGAAGTTAAGTGACTTGCCCAAGGTCACACAGCAGACATGTGGTGGAGCAGGGATTCGAACCCATGACCTCTGACTCCAAAGCCCCGTGCTCTTTCCACTGAGTCAAGCTGCTCCTCCACTAGGCCATTCAGCTTCTCCATTATTAGTTGCACCCAACTAATAATATTAGTTATTATTAATGCCATCTCTGATTCTAGACTGTAAACTCATTCACTAGACTGTGAGCTCGTTATAAGCAGAAAACCCTGTCTGCTAATTCTGTTGGATTGTACTTTCCCAAGTGCTCAGTACAGTGCTCTGTACATAGGAAGTGCTTAATAACTACCACTGATGGATTGACAATACGATCTAGATACCTCCCCCACCACCTTGGAGGGGAGGATTCTGCATAGAATAAACTTATCCAGGAGACCCCCCTGGCTTGGGTTGGGTTTGGGTCGGCCCAAGCCACTGGGAACAGTTCTTTTCCCCGGGCGCCGGGTTGAGATTCACGCGGTAGAACCAGGACCTACCGGCAGGTGGCGCCCGAGGCTTGGGAAGGGCCGGCAAGGCTCAATCTTGGTCAGTTCCTCCAGAATCCAACAAGGATCGATCGATCGATCAATCAGGCATATTCATTCATTCATTCAATCGTATTTATTGAGCGCTGACTGTGTGCAGAGCACTGTACTAAGCGCTTGGGATATAGAGACGGTCCCTACCCAGCGACGGGCTCACGGTTCATTGAACGCTGCCAGCGTGCAGAACACTGTGCTAAGTGCTTGCGAGAGGTACAATACAACAGAGTTGGTAAACACGTTCCCGGCCCACATTGAGCTTATAGTCAAGAGAGGGAGTCAGTCAGTCAATGGTATTTATTGAGCATTTACTGTGCAGACCACTGTACTAAGCTCTTAGGAGAGGACAATGTAACCGAATTGATAGAGGGGGAGACAGGTATTACAGATATACACGTAATCAATCAGTCCATCAGTGGAATTCACTGAGCACTTACCGTGTGCTGAACACCACACTAAGCCCTCCAGAGAGGACCATACAATCAATCAATCAATCAATCAATCGTATTTATTGAGCGCTTACTGTGTGCAGAGCACTGTACTAAGCGCTTGGGAAGTACAAGTTGGCAACATATAGAGACAGTCCCTACCCAACAGTGGGCTCACAGTCTAAAAGGGGGAGACAGAGCAAAACCAAACATACGAACAAAATAAATAGAATAGATATGTACAAGTAAAATAAATAAATAAATAAATAAATAAATAGAGTAATAAATATGTACAAACATATATACATATAAACAGGTGCTGTGGGGAAGGGAAGGAGGTAAGATTGGGGGCATGGACGAGGGGGAGAGGAAGGAAGGGGCTCAGTCTGGGAAGGCCTCCTGGAGGAGGTGAGCTCTCAGTAGGGCCTTGAAGGGAGGAAGAGAGCTAGCTTGGCGGATGGGCAGAGGGAGGGCATTCCAGGCCTGGGGCATGACGTGGGCCGGGGGTCGATGGCGGGACAGGCGAGAACGAGGCAAGAACGAGGCACGGTGAGGAGATTAGCGGCAGAGGAGCGGAGGGTGCGGGGTGGGCTGTAGAAGGAGAGAAGGGAGGTGAGGTAGGAGGGGGTGAGGTGATGGAGAGCCTTGAAGCCGAGGGTGAGGAGTTTCTGCCTGATGCGCAGATTGATTGGTAGCCACTGGAGATTTTTGAGGAGGGGCGTGACATGCCCAGAGCGTTTCTGGACAAAGACAATCCGGGCAGCAGCATGAAGTATGGATTGAAGTGGGGAGAGACATGAGGATGGGAGATCAGAGAGAAGACTGATGCAGTAGTCCAGACAGGATAGGATGAGAGCTTGAACGAGCAGGGTAGCGGTTTGGATGGAGAGGAAAGGGCGGATCTTGGCAATGTTGTGGAGCTGCGAACAGAATTAGCAGACAAGTTCCCTGCCCAAAACGAGCCTACAATCTAGAGGGGGAGACAGACATCAATATAAAGAAATAACTTAGAATACTCAATTTTTTAAAATGCTGTGGGACTGAGGGTAAACCGGGTCGTGAATGTCTGAATCGCAGTTTTGCCTGAATTTCAACACGGCCCTCCCAAATGATGAGTCAACGCTCGAGGAGTCAGAGACCGGGGAATGGCAAATAATAGTAATAATGATGGCATTTTTTAAGCACTTACTATGTGCAAAGCACTATTCTAAGTGCTGGGGAGGTTACAAGGTGATCGGGCTGTCCTACGGGGGGCTCACAGTCTTAATTCCCATTTTACAGATAAGAGAACTGAGGCCCAGAGAGGTGCAGTGACTTGCCCAAAGTCACACAGCTGACAACTGGCGGAGCCGGGATTTGAACCCATGACCTCTGACTCCAAAGCCCGGGGCCTTTCCACTGAGCCACGCTGCTTCTCTCTCCACCCCTCCTCCTCCTCCGATGGGGTTTTGGTCATTGAAAAGTCCGGCTTGCCAGGGTGATGCCGGTTTGGAAATGCCCAGATAGAGCCCGGGCCCGGGAGTCAGAAGGACGTGGGTTCTAATCCCGGCACTGCCACTTGTCTGTGGCCAGCTGACCTTGGGTGAGTCACTTCACTTCTCTGGGCCTCAGTTTCCTCACCTGGAAAATGGGAATGAAGACTGTGAGCCCCCTGTGGGAGGGGGACTGTATCCACCCTGATTGGCTTGGATCTATCCCACAGTGCCTGGCATAGTCCATGATCAACTTTGTATCTACCTCAGTGCCTAGTGCATTGCCTGGCTCAGAGCAAGTGCTTAACAAATATCAGTGAAAACGAAAAACAAAAAGGAAAAGGGCAGAGAACCGGTGAAAGTGACCGCACCACCCAGCTTCTGGCTTCTCAGCCGCCAAGAGTGAGGCCTGCCTCTCTGCAGGGTGCAGTTGGCTCCTCGCTCATCACCGCATTCGATTGTAAATGCCCTTTAGGCATTTCGCTTTCCGGGATCGCAGGTGAGCCTAAACCTATCGTCGCCAAGCTTGTTGACACCACCCCGGCGCCCCGCAGGGGTCCGGGCGAGACGTCTTCTAAGAGCAGAAGACAATGGGGCTGTAATTAGCCCGGAAGAAGCTGGAGGTGATGTTCGACCAGCAGCAGAATTGAAAGGCTGGGGGCAAATGCCTATGGCCTGTGGCGGCGGCTGCTCACCGTTCTGGGTAAGGTTAACCGAGCCCACCAAGGCCGAGGGCACCGGCTAGCGCCTAGTGGCTAGCGGCCAGGCCACACTGCTCCCCCTTTCTCCCAGGGGGACACAGGCTGGACCTGGGTGGGGCTAGCACCTCAGGATGGCAGGAATCAGTTCTAGGCTCTGGACTGGAAACTTGTTGTGGGCAGGCAATGTGTCTGTCATATTAATGCATTATGTTCTCCCAAATGCTTCGTACACTGCCCGGCCCACAGTACCGCGCAGCACTCACCGGCAGGGAGTTCTGGAGGGCACCAGTCTCCCCGACAGCTCAGAAATCCGGGCACCGGGGTTTCCCAGTTCCGGTCCTGGCTCCAGGTTCTGACATCTCGGCGAGTTGCAGGTACCTGACAGAGACTTGCATTTCAAGTGTAGTAATAATAATAAAGAAGCAGCATGGCTTAGTAGAAAGAGCACGGGCTTGGGAGTCAGAGGACGTGGGTTCTGATCCCGCCTCCACCGCCTGTCTGCTCTGCTCTGTGCTCTGCACATAGTTAAGTGCTTAACAAGTACCGTAATTATTGTTATTATTATTATTATTATCTTGAGAGAAGTTCAGGGAAGGGCACTCTGCTGTCTGGGAATTTCCCCTGTTCCTCCGAGAATCCCCGGGGGCCTGCACCGAAACCATCCTTTCCCACATCCTTGAGATCATCCAATTTCAGCTCAGCAAGGTCCACATTTGGCTGGGAAACTCATCTTGAGCTGGTCACTCCCAGCCAACCGGGCAAGGCACCTACCCCCATCCCTCTCAGGAGTGCCAGAAAAGGAAACACCCGCTTCATCTGACAAAGAGAGACTTTGGGTCAGTAGCAGACTGGGAGTCCGAAGGTCATGGGTTCCAATCTCGGCTCCGCCACGTGTATGCTCTGTGACCTTGGGCGAATCACTTCACTTCTCTGTGCCTTAGTTATCCCATCTGTAAAATGGGGATGGAGACTGTGAGTCCCACGTGGGACCGGGATAGCATCCATCTCAATTTGCTTGTATCCACCCCAGCGCTTACTACAGTACTTGGCATCTAGTAAGCACTTCACAAATACCACAATATTATTATTATTATTATTATTATTATCATTATATAGGGCACTCAAAGGGGCCCTGCCAGCAAGCCAAATTCTGAAACCTGCCACCCACCACCTCCCTGAGCAGCAAAAATGGGCAGGGAAACTAGAGGCCTCCATTTGCTTCCTCCACCCCTCCTCCTCCCCTTCCCCATCCCAGACCACAGCAGTTTTCTGGGGTCCTGCTGGCTGCTGGTGAGGCGGGGGCGGGGTCTCCCTGGAGCCGGAAACCCTGGCTGCTGGGAAGGGTGTAGGTCTCTGTGAGTCTCAGGGCCACAGGGGTTCTATCTGAGAGGGGGAGAATTCAAGGGTGGGGCAAGGGCCCCCTACCCCAAGCGCTTAACAAATTCTTAAGCCTTAGTATAATCGATCGATTCTACAGTCGATCGAGAGTACCTATTGAGAGCTTACTGTATGCAGAGCACTGCACTAAGCGCTTGGGAGAGGATGACAGAACAATATAACATAGTCTCTGCCCACAATGAGTTTACAGTCTAGAGTCTAATCCCGGGGGTGCCTGAAGCTCCACCTGCTTTTGTCGAGAAGCAGTGTGGCCTAGTGGAGAGAGTCTGGGCCTGGGAGTCAGAAGGATCTGGGTTCTAATCACCACTCCACCACTTGTCTGCTGTGTGACCTCAGGTCCCTCATCTGGAAAATGGGTATTAAGACTATGAGCCCCACCCACGTGGGACAGGGACTGTGTCCAACCTGATTAGCTTGGATCTACCCCAGTGCCTGGCATAGTAAGTGCTTAACAAATAACACAATTATTATCATTATTATTCTTTTTAACAAATACCGATCAGTCGATCGTACTTGAGTGCGTACCGCTTGCAGAGACTAACAATATAACCGAAACGTTCCCTGCCCACAGCGAGCTTACAGTCTAGAGTCTAATAACCCAAGTTAGTGTACATGTTCTCCCTTCTACTTAGAATGTGAACCCCATGTGGGACATGGACAGTGTCCAACTTGATTTGCTTGTATCCACCCCAGCGCTTAGAACAGTGCATGATACAAAGTAAGGGCTTAGTAAATAGTACAATTATTAATAATTATATTAATGATAATAATAATGGTATTTAAGCACTTACTGTGTGCTCCACACACTACTAAGCGCTGGGGTAGATATAAACAAATCAGGTTGAACACAGTCCCTGCCCCACATGGGGTTCCCAGTCTCAATCCCCATTTTATAGAGAAGGTAACTGAGGCCCAGAGAAGTCAAGTGACTTGCCTCAGGTCATACAGCAGACAAATGGTGGAGTAGCGATTAGAACCCAGATCCTTTCTGGCTCCCAGGTCCAAACTCTAGCCACTAGGCCACTAGACAGCTGACAAGTGGTGGAGCTGGCATTAGAACCCATGACCTTCTGACTCCCAGGACTGTGCTCTATACACTATGCCATGGTGCTTCTATTATCATTATTATTATTATTATTATCATTATCATTATTCCCTCTAATCTTTAAACTCCTTGTGGGCAGGAGTCGTGTCTGCCTACTCTGTAGTAGTTTACTCTCCCAAACTCTCTTCCTGTCACAAGGGTGCCAAGACAGGAGATGACTTTTCCTTAAGCCAATTATCTATCAATTAATCAGTGATATTTTTGTGTGCAGTGCACCATACTAAGCGCTTGGGAGAACCCAATACAACAGAGTCAGGAGACACAGTCCCAGCCCACAGTGAGCTCAGAGTCTAGAGGGGGGAGACAAACATGACAGAAAGAAATTACAGTAATTGATCCGGGGCTGAGAGGTGAATAAAGGGAGCAAATCCAAGTGTGAGGGTGATGCAGAAGGGAGTGGGAGAAGAGGAAATGAGGGCTTAGTCAGGGAAGGCCTCTTGGAGAGGTTGTGCATGTAGTAAGGCCGGGAGATAGACTAATTTGTAGGACTAAATCCTACCTGGGCTTTGTTGCCAAAGTGATTTTCAACTGAACAAGGGTGTTCTTGTGTCACGTTTAATGTAATGAATTATGTAAAATGACAGGGGAACTTTAGAATGTTGACCACCGAACCTTGCCTGCTGCGTGACCTCGGACAAGCCACTTAACTTTTCTGGGCCTCAATGTCCTCATCGGCAAAAAGGGGAGTAAATTCCTCTTCTCCCTCCCTCATGGACTGTGAGGCCCATGTGGGATGGGGACTGTGTCCGATCTGATGATGTTGTATCTACCCCAGTGCTTATTACACTCACTGCTTAGCATGTACTAAGCACTTAACAAAGTTAGCATTACTATTACTACTACTACCATTATGATTATTAATAGTGTTATTATTATTAATAATAATGGTATTTGTTAAGCGCTCACTAGGTGCCAAGCACTGTTCAGAGTGCCGGAGTAGATACAAGTTAAGAAGCTTGGGCTCACTCTCTTAATCTCCATTTTCCAGATGAGGGAACTGAGGCCCAGAGAAGTAAAGCGACTTGCCCAAGGTCTCACAGCAGATACGTGGCAGAATCGGCATTAGAACCCAGGTCCTTCTGATTCCCAGGCCCAGGCTCTGTCTGTCTGGACCCCTGGAAGACCTTGGGGAGCTGGGGAGGGCAGAGGCTGGGGTGGGGGCAGGAAGGGGTCAGGGTGGGCTGCCCAGCCTGTGCCCCAACTGGTTGGCTCATGAGGAACCCACCTTTACCCCACCTGGAGCTTGGCCAGAGAGCCGGCAGGAAAGGGGAGCCAGTTAAAGCCAAGAGAGGAGGAGGAGGAGGAGGAGGAAGTGAAGTCATTGGCCTGGAATGTGAAGAGAGCAGTTGTATTGGTAGGGAGGGCCCCGTTATCCCCCCAAGTTAGAGCCCCTGACCAATGGAGATGTCACCAAAGGCGGCCCCCTCCCCAGGGGAGAGAGAAAGAGAGAGAGAAGAGAGACAGAGAGAGAGAGGAGAGAGATAGACACAGAGAGAATGGAGAGACAGAAAGAAGAGTAAGAGAGAAAGACAGAGATATGGAGAGAAGAGAGGGAAACAGAGCCAGAGATAGACAGAGAGAGTGTTCCACAGGGTTGTGAGTCGGGGAGGCAGCGGGGCCCAGCCCCACCCATAGCAGAGGGCAAGAACCAGGGCAGGGCTCCAGGTACTCTCCCAAACCCCTAGTACAGTTGCTGTCTTGTGCTGTCGAGTCCTCTCCGACCCATAGCGACACCATGGACGCATCTCTCCCAGAACGTCCCAATTGCATCTGCCATCGTTCTGGTAGTGTATACAGATTGTTTTTTTGGTAAAAATCTGGAAGTGGTTTACCATTGCCACCTTTCGCACAGTAAACTTGAGTCTCCGCCCTCAACTCTCTCGCTTGCCGCTGGTGCCCAGCACAGGCGAGTTTTGACTTGTAACAGATTCCCTTCCACTCGCTAGCCATGGCCCAAGCTAGGAATGGAACGGGTAGGCCTCTGCTTGATCTCCCTCTGGTAATCGAGACTGGTAGAGTACTGGAAACTCTCCAGGCATGACCCTGCGAGGGGCCTTAGTACAGTGCTCTCCACATAATAAGTGCTCAATGATTGCCCGACAAGAGGAAATGGAAATTCCTCTTTGTTTAAGCCAAGCGGCTCTGGGCCGCTTGGCCCAACCCTGGTCTCAAACCCTGCCCTCTCCCTGACTTTCCCATCACTGTAGATGGCACTACCATCCTTCCCATCTCACCAGCCCTCAAACTTGGCGACATCCTCGACTCCGCTCTCTCGTTCAGCCCTCACATCCAGTCCGTCACCGAAACCTGCTGGTCTCACCTCCGCAACATCGCCAAGTTCCGCCCTTTCCTCTCCATCCAAACCGCTACCCTGCCGGTTCAATCTCTCATCCTATCCCGACTGGATTACTGCATCGGCCTCCTCTCTGATCTCCCATCCTCCTGTCTCTCCCCACTTCAGTCTATACTTCACGCCGCTGCCTGGATCATCTCTGTGCAGAAACGCTCTGGGCACGTTACTCCCCCCATCAAAAATCTCCAGTGGCTACCAGTCAACCTAGGCATCAAGCAAAAACTCCTCACTCTCGGCTTCAAGGCTCTCCATCGCCTCGCCCCCTCCTACCTCACCTCCCTTCTCTCCTTCTCCAGCCCAGCCCGCACCCTCCGCTCCTCTGCCGCTAACCTCCTCACTGTGCCTCGTTCTCGCCCGTCCCGCCGTCGAACCCCGGCCCACATCCTCCCCCTGGCCTGGAATGCCCTCCCTCCGCACATCTGCCAAGCTAGCTCTCTTCCTCCCTTCAAAGCCCTACTGAGAGCTCACCTCCTCCAGGAGGCCTTCCCAGACTGAGACCCCTCTTTCCTCTCCCGCTCCCCATCCCCCCTGCCCTACCTCCTTCCCCTCCCCACAGCACCTGTATATATGTTTGTACAGATTTATTACTCTATTTAATTTACTTGTACATATTTACTATTCTATTTATTTTATTTTGTTAATATGTTTTGTTTTGTTGTCTGTCTCCCCCTCCTAGACTGTGAGCCCGTTGTTGGGTAGGGACCGTCTCTATATGTTGTCAACTTGTACTTCCCAAGCACTTAGTGCAGTGCTCTGCACACAGTAAGCGCTCAATAAATACGATTAAATGAATGAAATGGTCTCAGAGCCCGACAGGCTTCCCACAGACCACAGGGAGCATGCCACCCGTGGGTCCTGGGCCGTGTTTTGGGGTGGGGGGGGGAGAGGGGGTGGAAGGAGAGCACTGGTTTCCCCTAGAGCTGTTTGGGCTGGACATCCAGAGTATAGGATAGTGGATAGAGCCCAGGCCTGGGAGTCAAAAGGTCATGGGTTCCAATCCCGGCTCCGCCACATGTCTACTGTGAGACCTTGAGCAAGTCACTTCACTTCTCTGTGACTCAGTTCCCTCATCTGTAAAATGGGCATTAGGGCTGTGAGCCCCATTTGGGACACGGTCTCTGTCCGACCCCATAAGCCTGTATCTACCCCAGTGCTTAGAACAGTGCTTGGCACATTGTAAATGGTTAAGAGATACTACAGTTATTATTATTATTATTATCATCATCATCACCTTCATGGTTACCTTGGCAGAAAATATGGCAAGAATAAATCTATAGGTTTGAAACTCCAGTTACACTTATTTTTGAAATGGACAAGCTGGAAGGTTTCAAAGACCCCCTAAATGTGGGGGGAATCTCCCACTAAAAAATCTACTTGGACCCACCTAGGGGCTCAGATACTAGGCACTTGAGTAGAATTACAGATCAAAGACAGTTATAACAAGTGAGTGCTGAGACCACGCCTATCGATAACCCGGGAAACCTTTGGGACAAGGACAGATTGAATCAAACACCACAGAGGTCAAGCCTTGGCATTTTATAGTATATGGAAAATGCCAATATAAGTAGTATTACAGAAGCAGCATGGCCTAATGGATAGAGCCAGGGCCTGGAAGTCAGAAGGCCCTGGGCTCTAATCCCAGCTCTGCCACTTGCCTACTGTGTGACCTTGGGCAAGTCACTTCACTTTTCTGTGCCTCATCCGTAAAATAGGGGTTGAGACCATGAGCCCTAGATGGGACAGGGACTGTGTCCAATCTGATTAGCTGGTATCTACCCCAAGTGCCTAGTACAGTGCCTGGCACATAGTATGTGCTTAACAAATGCTAAAAAAAAAAATTAAAATTCTGAATAGGTTCACTGAAGCAGGCCCTTCCTTTCTGTAGGACGACCCCTTATCCACCACTCCTCCTTTGTTGTTTATCACTTCATGCTATGTTAAAGGGATCTTTTTCATTCATTCATTCATTCATTCAACTGTATTTATTGAACGTTTACTTTGAGCAGAGCACTGTACTAAACGCTTGGGAGAGTAAGAAAGAACAATAAACAGATATGTTCCCTGCCCACAATGAGCTTACAGTCTAGAGACAACGAGCTCTTGTAGGAATTCTTAACTTCCTAGACTGTTCCAGGAAAGGGAGGGGATTCCTGACTGGGAGGGGTATACCTACCTCTGCTGGCCTCTTTCAATCCTACCGCAGTGGCCTCTGACTTATTTTATGCGTCCGTCCCTCCGTCCTGCCGCCGGTTTTCCCTCCACGGTGTTTCTTGGATCTGCCCCTTTCCTCCCTACCCTTTATCCACGCCCGGGGTTTCAGACTCTCATCACCTCCCACCTGGACTCTCGGATGAGTCTCCCTGCCGGTCTCCCGGCCCCTGTCCTCTTATCGTCTCAGCTCATCCTGCATTCTCGTGCCCAGATCATCTTCTGAAAACATCAATCGATCCATCAATCAATGGTATTTATCGAGTGCTTAATGCATGCAGAGCGCTGTACAAAGCGCTTGACAATACAACAGAGTCGGTAGACACGTTTCCCCCTCTACCTCGCTAGTCTCCTACTCACCTTGCCACACTCCCATGACAACCCAGCCCACACTCTTCGCTCCTCCGGTGCTACCCTTTTCACCGTGACTCGATCTCGTCTCTATCGCCGCCGACCTCTCGCCCACGTCCTGCCTCTGACCTGGAACGTCCTCCTTCCTCGTATCTGACAGACAATGACTCTTCCCCCACTTCAAAACCTCACTGAAGGCACGTCTCCTCCAAGAGGCCTTGCAGACTAGGCCCTCCTTTCCTCTTCTCCCACTCCCTTCTGCATCCCCCTGACTTGGTCCCTTTATTCATCCCCTGCTCCCAGCCCCACAGCACGATGTCCATATCTGTGATTGATTGATTGATTGATTGATTGATATTGATAGCTGTTTCCCCCTCTAGACTGTAAGCTCACTGTGGGCAGGGAATGTATCTGTCTACTGTCGTATTGTACTCCCTCAAGTGCTTAGTACAATGCTCTGAACATAGGAAGCGCTCAATAAACATGACTAACTCTAAGTTCTTTGAGGGCAGGGAACGTATCCTCCAACTCTGTTATCCCGTTACACTGTAAGTGCTCAATAAATACGATTCAGTGATTCCCTTCCCAAAGTGAACTTGAAGTCTGAAAACATCATTTAAAATATATGCTCCCCCTCCTCAAAACTTTCCAGCGGTTACCCATTTCTCTCCACATGGAACAGATCCCCTAACCATTGGCAGCAAGACTTTCCATCAACTCCCTCTTTACTTTTTCCCTCTCTTCTCCCACTTTACCCCAACTTGTACACTTGGCTCCTCCCAAGCCAACATGGCCTAGCGGCTAGAACAAGGGCCTGGGAATTAGAAGGACATAGGTTCTAATCCCAGATCTGCCACTCGTCTGCTGTGTGACCTTGGGTGAGTCATTTAACTTCTCTGTTAAGTGCCTCAGTCACCTCCTCTGTAAAATGGGGATTAAGAGTGTGAGCCCCATGTAGGATAGGGACTGTGTCCAACCTGATTAACTTAGATCTACTCCAACACTTGGAACAGTACTTCACACACAATATGTGCGTAACCACTACTATGATGATGATGATGATGATGGTGGTGGTGATGATGCAAATCTCACCCCCACCGCAGGAATCCTGTCACATTACCGCCTGGTGGGAATGCATTCATTCATTCAATCGTATTTATTGAAAGTTCACCGTGTGCAGAGCACTGTACTAAATGCCTAGGAGAGTACAATGGAATGATAATACAGACACATTCCTTGCCCACATTGGAAGTGGAAGGCACAAGACTGGGCAGGCACGTGCCTGACCCGGTGAACTTCCGCTCTCTGGTGCGTGGGTGGACGATCCACCGTGGTTTGGGCGGGACGACTCCCTTCTCTGACGTGTAGGCAAGTGAAAGAGTAACCCGGCCCAAGACCGATTAAGACACAGAACGATGTTTCCCCATGTCTCTGCTGCTTGTAAGCTGTGAGCCACCCCCTTCCCCCTCCAAATCCACCCACAGCCTCCCACGCATGCCCAGTCAGGCAGGCAGACAGACATTCACATACTAGCGGACGCCCACACACACACAGCCTCCCACACAAGAACACACAAATAATAAGGACAATTGTGGTGTTTGTTAAATGCTTACTCTGTACCCTGCACTGTTCTAAGTGCTGGGGTAGATAGGAGATCATCAGGTCCCACGAGGGGCTCCCACTCTGAGGAGGAGGGAGAACAGGGATTGAATCCCCATTGTGCAGATGAGGGAACTGAGGCCCAGAGAAGTGAAGTGACTTGCCCAAGGTCACACAGCAGGCATAATAATAATAATAATAATGGTATTTGTTAAGCGCTTACCATGTGCCAGGCACTGTGCTAAGTGCTGGGGATACAAGCAAATGGAGTTGAACACAGTCCCTGTCCCTTGTGGGGCTCACAGTCTAAATCCCCATTTTACAGGTGAGGGAACTGAGGCCCAGAGAACAATAATAATAATAATAATAATAGCATTTATTAAGCGCTTACTACGTGCAAAGCACTGTTCTAAGCGCTGGGGAGGTTACAAAGTGATCAGATTGCCCTGCAGGGGGCTCACAGTCTTAATCCCCACTTTACAGATGAGGTAACTGAGACACAGAGAAGTTAAGTGACTTGCCCAAAGTCACACAGCTGACGTGAAGTGACTTGCCCAAGGTCACCCGGTGGACAAGTGATGGAGTCAGGATTAGAACCTTCCGACTCCCAGGCCCATGCTCTACCGTCTATACCATGTGGAACCCGGATGAGAACCCAGGTCCTCTGACTTTCAGGCCTGTGCTCTTTCCACTGGGCCAAGAGTCAGTCAATCAATCAATCCATTATTGAGCGCTTACTGTTTGCACTTGGGATGCCTCAGGACTCCCTCCTCTAGACTGTAAGCTCATTATGGGAAGGGGTCTGCTAATTCTGTTAGATTGTCCTCTCCCAGGTGCTACAGACAGTGCTCTGCACATAGTCAGCGCTCAACAGACACCACTGACTAGTTGAGTGATTGACCCTTTGCCTGCAGAGCAGTTGTCTGTCAATCAGGCAAGGGGAGAGTCAGGAGGCAGGTTTTATGCCGAGACCACAAAGTCACTTCAGCCAATCATGGTATTTACTGAGTGTTCACTACGTGCAGAGCACTGCACTGAGCGCTTGGACGAGAACTAGTGGACACACCAGAACTAGCGGACATATTCCCTGCCGATAACGAGCTTCCGGTGTAGAAGGTATCAATGAATGGTGTTTACTATGTGCTTTCTTTGGGCAAAGCACTGTAACTATGCACTTAGAGGGTATAATGCAATCGGTAGATACACTGGTGCTGTGAGGGATGATGATAATAATAATAATAACAATGATAATAGTAATCAATATGTATTTGAAAATCCCTTTTGGTAATACTAAGTTGATTGATATCTTTCAAAAGGCCCAGCCCTGTTTGAAGAACTTTCCTGGAGATCTTCCTCTGGGCAGAGGATGGGAGGGAATAGCTGATGCTAAGGTCAGGCTTCAGAAATGACTCATGAGCCTTCTCAGTTTATCAGTTTTCTCTTTTTTCTTATGGTATTAGTTAAGTACCTATTATGGGCCTACTACTGTTCTAAGTGATGGGGTACAGCTAATCAGGTTGGATACAGCCCATGTCCCACAGGGGCTCACAGATTAAGGTTAAGATTACAGATGAGGGACCTGAGGCCCAGAGAGCTGATGTGACTTGCCCAAGGTCACACAGCAGGCAGGCTATGAAGCAGAGTGATCCAGTGGAAAGAACACAGGCCTGGGAAACAGGGGACCTGGGTTCGAAACCCAGCTCGGCCACTTCTCTGCTGCTCAGTTTCCTCATGTCTAAAATGGGAATTTGATACCTGTTCTGCCTCCTACTTAGACTGTGACCCCACGTGGGATAGGGACCATGTCCGACCTGATGAACTTATACCTAGCCCAGTGCTTAGAACAATGTTTGGCACCTAGTAAGCGCTTAACAAGTACGATAAGTACGATAAGAAACTCCTCACCCTGGGCTTCAAGGCTCTCCATCACCTCGCCCCCTCCTACCTCACCTCCCTTCTCTCCTTCTACAGCCCACCCCCGCACCCTCCAGCTCCTCTGCCGCTAATCTCCTCACCGTACCTCGTTCTCGCCGGTCCCGCCATCGACCCCCGGCCCACGTCATCCCCCGGGCCTGGAATGCCCTCCCTCTGCCCATCCGCCAAGCTAGCTCTCTTACTCCCTTCAAGGCCCTACTGAGAGCTCACCTCCTCCAGGAGGCCTTCCCAGACTGAGCCCCTTCCTTCCTCTCCCCCTCGTCCCTCTCCATCCCCCCATCTTACCTCCTTCCCTTCCCCACAGCACCTGTATATATGTATATGTTTGTACATATTTATTACTCTATTTATTTATTTATTTATTTTACTTGTACATATCTATTCTATTTATTTTATTTTGTTAGTTTGTTTGGTTTTGTTCTCTGTCTCCCCCTTTTAGACTGTGAGCCCACTGTTGGGTAGGGACTGTCTCTATATGTTGCCAACTTGTACTTCCCAAGCGCTTAGTACAGTGCTTTGCACACAGTAAGCGCTCAATAAATACGATTGATGATGATGATGATGATGACGATTAAATGTGGGAGCTGGGACGAGAACCTAGCTCCTCTAGACTGTCAGCTTGTTGGGGGCAGGGAATGTGCCTGTTGAGGGTTCTACTGTACTCTTCGAAGTGCTTAGTACAGGGCTTTGCACACAGTAGGCATTCAAGAAATATGACTAAATGAATTCTGACATTCCACGCTCCCTAACTGTGAAGTGCGGGTGTTTTTGAGGCGCTTTTTTTCAGAATGCATTTCTTTTGGATGACTGAAATCGGCTCAAGGAAGAAGCGCGCGTTCTGCCTTTATTTTGGGGAAAAAAACCCCAAAAACCAGACTTGATTCAATCTACCCGACAAAGCGGTATCTGCGATCCCGGCAGGGGAGCCACAACTGACCTTTCCAGAGAAGACCGTGGACGCCAAACCAGGAGCGCTGGGTTCAGGATGGATGCCACTTGTCCGGTCGCCAGCCCACTAGGAGGTCCCTCCATGGGGGCGGGAGACCCCGGCCCAAGGAGGCCCCCGGATGTGGGGAGACCCTGAGAACGCAGCCGAAGCCTCTCCGCACGCTGGATCGGAAGATGAGGTTGTGTGGAGGCAATTCTGCTGGATTCCTGGGGACGCGGGGACCGGTGGCTCGATCGCCTCGGTCACTCGGTCAGCTTCTTCACCTTCTGTGACACTTTTATGGGCTCTGCCGCTGGTTAATCGAGAGAGAGCAACTGCAGAGCAGAGACAAAAATCTCTGTTCCAGGAACCACAGTCCTGGGGAATTCAATCCACTAGATCCTAGGCTCCCTAACCTCCTTATGCCTTTATCTGTAAGGGCTGAGTACAGTGGTTTATACACAGTAAGTGCTCAATAAATACGATTGAATGAATGAATGAATGAACCCCATCTCCACCCCACAACACTTAAGCATCTATTCCTACACCCTGCCACTTCCCATGCCATTCAGGCAAAAACTCCTCACCCTCGGCTTCAAGGCTCTCCATCACCTCGCGCCCTCCTACCTCACCTCCCTTCTCTCCTTCTACAGCCCAGCCCGCACACTCCACTCCTCTGCTGCTAGCCTCCTCACTGGGCCTCAGTCTTGCCTGTCCCGCTGTCGACCCCCGGCCCACGTCCTCCCCCTAGCCTGGAATGCCCTCCCTCCGCACACCGGCCAAGCTAGCTCTCTTCCTCCCTTCAAAGCCCTACTGAGAGCTCACCTCCTCCAGGAGGCCTTCCCAGACTGAGCCCCCTCCTTCCTCTCCCCCTCCCCATCCCCTTGCCATACCTCCTTCCCCTCCCCACAGCACCTGTATATATGTATATATGTTTGTACGTATTTAGTACTCTATTTATTTATTTATTTTATTTGTGCATATTTATTCTATTTATTTTATTTTGTTAATATGTTTTGTTTGGTTCTCTGTCTCCCCCTTCTAGACTGTGAGCCCTCTGTTGGGTAGGGACCCTCTCTATATGTTGCCAACTCGTACTTCCCAAGTGCTTAGTACAGTGCTCTGCACACAGTAGGCACTCAATAAATACGATTGAATGAATGAATGAATGCCTGTCTGTTTCCCTCTCTAGACTCATTGTGGATAGGGAATGTGTCTGCTAATTCCCTTCTAGTGTCCTCTCCCAAGCACTGGTCCAGTGCTGTGCACCCAGTAAGCGCTCAATAAACACCACCAACTGATCGATCAATTGAAGGATTGACTGCTGGACACCTCTGGTCCACTGGCAGGCCCCCCGGTCCCGGGGTCTGTATTTAATAATAATGATGGCATTTATTATGCGCTTACTATGTGCAAAGCATGTAGTGGAGTGAGCATGGGCTTGAGAGTCAGAAGGTCATGGGTTCTTATCATTCATTCATTGGTTCTATCGTATTTACTGAGCGCTTACTGGGTGCACAGCACTGGACTAAGTGCTTGCAAAATACAATTCGGGCAACAGATAGAGACAATCCCTACCCAGCAGCAGGCTCACAGTCTAGAAGAGGGAGACAGACAACAAAACAAAACAAGTAGACAGGCCTCAACAGCATCAAAATAAATAGAATTATAGATCTATGCATATCATTAATAAAATAAATAGAATAATAAATATGTACAAATATACACAAGTGCTGTGGGGCGGGGAAGGGGGTAGAACAGAAGGAGGGAGTAAGGGCAATGGGGAGGGGAGGAGGAGCAGAGGAAAAGGGGGGGCTCAGTCTGGGAAGGCCTCCTGGAGGAGGTGGGCTCTCAGTAGGGCTTTGAAGGGGAGAAGAGAGCTAGTTTGGTGGATCTGAGGAGGGAGGGCATTCCAGGCCAGAGGTAGGACGTGGGCCAGGGGTCGATGGCGGGATAGGCAAGACTGAGGCCCAGTGAGGAGGTTAGCAGGAGAGGAGCGGAGTGTGCGGGCTGGGCTGTGGGGGAAGCAGCGTGGCTCAGTGGAACGAGCATAGGCTTGGGAGTCAGAGGTCATGGGTTCGAATCCTGGCCCCACCACTTAGCTGTGTAACCTTGGGCAAACAACTTCACTTCCCTGTGCCTCAGTTACCTCCTCTGTAAAATGGGGATTAAGATGGTGAGCCCCAAGTGGGGCAACCTGATCACCTTCTATCCCCCCAGCACTTGGAAGAGCGTTTTGCACATAGTAAGTGCTTAACAAATTCCACCATTATTATTATTATTATCATCATTATTATTATTATTAGAAGGAGAGAAGGGAGGTGAGGTAGGAGGGGGCAAGGGGATGGAGAGCTTCAAAGCCGATTGTGAGGAGTTTTTGCTTCATGCGAAGATTGATAGGCAACCACTGGAGATTTTTGAGGAGCAGGCTGACACGCCCAGAGTGTGATTGAGAATGTGAGCCCCACCTGGGACAGGGACACTGTCCAACCCGATTTGCTTGTATCCACCCCAGCCCTTAGGGGTAGCGGTAGCAGGAAGAGAAAGTAGGGTTAGTGGGGGAAGGAGCAAGTGGGGGAAAGGAGGCAGAGGTACCAGGGAAAGAAATGGGAGAAAGAGGAACTGGGGGGAAAGGGCTAACAGTAACGGAGGGGGGCGGGGAGGGGCGGGAGGAGGAGATTGGGGGGGAGGAGGTGGGGGGAGGAGGTAGGGGTAGCCGGGGTGTGAGCCCATTGTTGGGTAGGGATTGTCTCTATCTCTAGCCGAATTTTACCTTCCAAGCGCTTAGTACAGTGCTCTGCACACAGTAAGCGCTCAGTAAATACGATTGAATGAATGAATGAAAGGGGTGGAGAAGTTATCATTCATTCCCTCATTCGATCGTATTTACCAAGCGCTAACTGTGTATCGAGCACCATAATAAGTACTTGAGAGGAATACAATAAAATAAGACACAGAAACATTCCCTGCCCACCGCTGACAGTTTAGAGGGGGAGACAGGCATTAATGGAAATAAATAAGGAAGCGGGGAGAGAAGATTGGGAAGAAGATTGGGCGGGGGGGGGGGCTAGGGGAAGCAGGGGAAGAGATGGGGAAGGAGGAAGTGGGGCTAGGTTCTGTGGAGGGCAGGAGTCTGAGGGAGAAGGAGGGGGGTGGGAGGTAGGGATAGCAGGGGAGGAGATGGGGGAAGGAGGTAGTGGGGACAAGGGGCCAGAGGTAGTAGCGGGGAGGAGATTGGGGGAGAAGGATGTGAGGGAAGGAGGTAGGGGGGAGATGGGGGAGGTGGGGGGTGGGGGAAGAAAGAAGTGGGAATAAGGGGCTGGGGGTAGTGGAGGAAGGAGATTGAGGGAGAAGGAGGTGGGGAGGAGATGGGGAGGCGGAAGTGGAGGAAGGGGGTAGGGGTACCTGGGGGAAGGAGAAAGGGGAGAAAGAGGTGGAGGAATGAGGTAGGGGTAATAATGATGATGATAATAAGAAGGACGGTATTCGTTAAGCGCTTACTACCCGCCAGGCACTGTACTAAACGCCCGGCTCCACCAGTTGTCAGCCGTGTGACTTTGGGCAAGTCACTTCACTTCTCTGGGCCTCAGTTACCTCATCTGTAAAATGGGGATTAAGACTGCGAGCTCCCCTCCCCACCCCGCCCGTGGGACAACCTGATCACCTGGTAACCTCCCCAGCGCTTAGAACAGTGCTTTGTACACAGTAAGCTCTTAATAAATGCCGACATTTATTATTATTATTATTACAAGCAAATCAGGTCGAACACGGTCCCTGTCTCATGTGGGGTTCACAGTCTCAATAGCGCTTTAGAACAGTGCTAGGCACAGAGTAAGCGCTTAACAAATAGAATCCTCATTATTTTGCAGATGAGATAACCGTGGCGCAGAGAAATGAAGTGGCTTGGAAAGAAGGTTAGGGGAGCGGAGGGGGGAGATTGGGGGAGAAGGAGGCTGGGGAAGGAAGCGGGGAGAAAATAGGGATGGGGGAGGCAGGGAAAGTGGTGGGGGCGGGGCAGGGGGTGTCCCTCTTCCTCCCTTCCTCCCCCCGGCCCGGTCTCAGGTACAGAAGCGGGGAAGTGAGGAGGGGGTCGGGAGACGGGGAGCCTGCTGACCTCTTTCTCTTCCATGGGGATTGGGAAGGTGGGCCGGGCGGCCAGCCTCCTGGGAGGGACCGAGCAGCAGGATGGGGAGCCGCCAGTAGGGCCGAGACGGGCCCGGAGGCCCCGAGGGGACCATGGAGAGTCTGGCGAGGAGCACAGGGAGCCAGGCGGGGAGCATGGGGAGCCAGGCGGGGAGCACGAGGAGCCAGCCGGCCAGCGCTCCACTGCCGTCGGGGGTGGGGGGAAGGGGGGGAGGAGAGAGAGATGGAGGGCAGGGGACTGCAGCCCACAGAGCAGGAGGGAGGAGGGAGCGCCCGGAAGGAGCCGGGGGGGTGGGCTTGTACAGCACTTAGTGCAGTGCTTGGCACACAGTCAGCGCTTAACAAATACCACAGTTCTTCTCCTTATGATGATGATGATGCAAGGGCCGGGGACGGTGGATGGTCGCTATCCGGGGTCCAAGGCCTCGCGTACCGTACCCTTTCAGCCGAGGAGAGGGGTGGCGGTGGCCAGAGCAGAGCGTCGCCGCAGAGCCCCACAGGGAAGCTGGTGGGCGACTCCTTTCTGGCCGAGTATCCGGGGCCGAGTATGGGGAGATTAGAAAGGGGAGAAGGGTCCTACGGACTGAGGCCCCTCCCCGGACCGGCTCTGTCCGCTGTCGAGAAATCCCTGGAGAGGAGTACGATCCAAGTCCCAGACCTTGGCGAGGGGGACGGACGGAGTCAGAAATCAATAATAACAGTCATGATGGTCATGATCGTAATAATTCATTCATTCATTCAATTGTATTTATTGAGCACTGACTGTGAGCAGGGCACTGTACTAAGCGCTTGGGAAGTACATGTTGGCAACATATAGAGACGGTCCCCACCCAACAGCGGGCTCACAGTCTAGAAGGGGGAGACCGACAACAAAACAAATAGAATAAATATGTACAAGCAAAATAAACAAATGGCTCTTAAGCGCTGACTAGGTGCCAAAAACTGTCCTCAGCACTCAGGTAGATGCAAGGTGATCAGGTTAGACGCAGTCCCTTTTCAAACCATGTGAGGCTCACGGTCTTTATCACAGTCACAGAGTTGTCCAAGGTCACACAGAGCAGGCCAGTGACTGGGATTAGAGGTCCAGCATACTGGGGAAGCAGCATGACCTAGTGGATGGAGCACGGGCCTAGGAGTCAGAAGGTCATGGGCTCTACGACTTGTCTGCTGTGTGACCCTGGGTAAGTCACTTCACATTTCTGTGCCTCACTTACCTCATCTGTAAAATGAGGATTGAGACTGTGAGCCCCACATGGGACAGTGGCTGTGTCCACCTGGATTTGCTTGTATCCATCCCAGCGGTTAGTTCTGTACCTGGCACGTAGTAAGCTCTTCACAAATTCCATCATCATCATCAATCTCTCTCTTTTTGATGATATGAGTTTTTCAGTGGTATGTGTAAGCACTGTATGAGGCACCGTCCTGAACGCTGGGGTAGATATAAGGTCATCAGGTTGGATACAAGTCCATGTGTTGAATCCCCAGTTTGCAGATGAGGGAACTGAGGCCCAGAGAAGGGAAGTCACATGGCAGGCAAGTGGCAGAGCCAGAATAGTAATGATGATAATACAGATGACATTTATTAAGCACTCACTATGTGCAAAGCACTGTTCTAAGAGCTGGGGAGGTGACAAGGTGATCAGGTTGTCCCACTGGGGGCTCACAGTCTTAGTCCCCATTTTTACAGATGAGGGAACTGAGGCCCAGAGAAGTCAAGTGACTTGCCCAAAGTCACACAGCTGACAATTGGCGGTGCCCGGATTTGAACCCGTGACCGCCGACTCCAAAGCCCGTGCTCTTTCCAATGAGCCAGGCTGCTTCTCAGAATTAGAACCTAGTCCTTCTGACTCCCAGGCTAATGCTGTATTGTTCTATTGTCCTCTCCTAGGCACTTACTAGAGGGTTCTGCTCAGAGTAAGTGCTCAATAATTACCATCGATTAAAGATTGATCCCAACAGGGGTGGCCAAGCCACCAGAGGGTGGCAAGTCACAGAGGGTGGTGGGTGGCCTTCTGTGTAGCCAGCACCTGGCATTCTGAGGAGTGGAGGGAGAGGTAGAAGCAGCATGGCCCAGGTGGACAGAGCCCGGGGCCTGGGAGTCAGAAGGGCCTGGGTTCGAACCCCGCCTCTACCGTAACAATGTCAGTTCTGTAACCATTCATTCATTCATTCATCAATCCAATCGTATTTATTGAGGGCTTACTGTGTGCAGAGCACCGTACTAAGCATTTGGAAAGTACAATTCATCAACCAAGAGAGATAATCCCTACCCAACAACAGGTTCACAGTCTAGAAGGGGGGAGACAATAAAACAAAACAAGTAGACAGGCATCAGTGGCAACAATATAAATAAATAAACTTATAGATATATACACATCGTGAAAAAAAATTAATTGGCCAAGTCACTTCACTTCTCTGGGCCTCAGTTAGGGTGCTCAGCTAGGTCTAGTTCTCAGTGCTTAGTTCAGTGCTTGGCCCATGGTTAGAACTTAAAATTCCACAATCGTCAGAAGTAGCGTGGCTCAGTGGAAAGAGCACGGGCTTTGGAGTCAGAGGTCACGGGTTCAAATCCCAGCTCCGCCAACTGTCAGCTGTGTGACTTTGGGCAAGGCACTTCACTTCTCTGGGCCTCAGTTCCCTCATCTGTGAAATGGGGATTAAGACTGTGAGCCCCATGTGGGAGAGCTCACCTCCTCCAGGAGGCCTTCCCAGACTGAGCCCTCTCCTCAGTCTCCTCTCCCCCTCCTCCCCCTCCCCAAGCCTTACCTCCTTCCCCTCCCCACAGCACCCATATATATTTGTACAAATATGTCAGCACCTGGCATATTTGTCACAATGCCAGAATGCCAGCACCTGGCATTCTGAGGAGTGGAGGGAGAGGTAGAAGCAGCATGGCCCAGGTGGACAGAGCCCGGGGCCTGGGAGTCAGAAGGGCCTGGGTTCGAACCGCACCTCTACCATAACAGTATGTCAGTTCTGTAACCATTCATTCATTCATTCATCAATTCAATCGTATTTATTGAGGGCTTACTGTGTGCAGAGCACTGTACTAAGCATTTGGAAAGTACAATTCATCAACCAAGAGAGATAATCCCTACCCAACAACAGGTTCACAGTCTAGAAGCGGGGAAACAATAAAACAAGTAGATAGGCATCTGAGCTCATTGTTGGGTAGGGACCGTGTCTATGTGTTTCCAACTTGTACTTCCCAAGCGCTTAGTACAGTGCTCTGCACACAGTAAGCGCTCAATAAATACGATTGAATGAATGAATGAATCAATATAAATAAATAGACATAGATATATACACATCATGAAAAAAATTAATTGGCCAAGTCACTTCACTTCTCTGGGCCTCAGTTAGGGTGCTCAGCTAGGTCTAGTTCTCAGTGCTTAGTTCAGTGCTTGGCCCATGGTTAGAACTTAAAATTCCACAATCGTCAGAAGTAGCGTGGCTCAGTGGAAAGAGCACGGGCTTTGGAGTCAGAGGTCACGGGTTCAAATCCCAGCTCCGCCAACTGTCAGCTGTGTGACTTTGGGCAAGGCACTTCACTTCTCTGGGCCTCAGTTCCCTCATCTGTAAAATGGGGATTAAGACTGTGAGCCCTATGTGGGAGAGCTCACCTCCTCCAGGAGGCCTTCCCAGACTGAGCCCTCTCCTCAGTCTCCTCTCCCTCCTCCCCTCCCCAAGCCTTACCTCCTCCCTCCCACAGCACCCGTATATATTTGTACATATTTGTTACTCCATTTATTTTACTTGTACATGTTATTTATCTATTTATTTTATTTTGTTAATATGTTTTGTTCTGTCATCTGTCTCCCCCTTCTAGACTGTGAGCAAGCTGTTGGGTGGGGACCGTCTCTATATGTTGCCAACTTGTACTTCCCAAGCGCTTAGTACAGTGCTCTGCACACAGTAAGCGCTCAATAAATACGATTGAATGAATGAACCTGATTACCTTGTATCCCCCCGGGCTTAGAACAGTGCTTCGTACGCCATCGGTATGATAAAGGCTGCAGGGTGGGGTTGAGCCCGAGGGGTATGTAAGCACGGGGAGGGCGGGGTGGCGATCTTCCCTGGTTTCTCTTGGTAATGAGCCGCCTGAGAAGTTGGAACAGCAAATGAGAACTTCCTCCGCAACTCCCCCCTCTGCACCTCCCCCCAAAACCGAAACAGCCGATAAAAGGGGGAAAGAACTAGTTCCCTGGGGCCGCGGAACAAAGAAAGCAAATATCAAAGATCTGCGCTGAGACACCTTAATGGGGCCGAGGCCAAAGCACTCGAACCAGGATGGCATGCTGCGGGGTCCAGACTCCTTGAAACTCCTGTGACATGGGCCTATCTTCAGGAAATTTGGGGAAGCCAGTCTGACTGGTAGCTATTTTAGGTCGGGGGGGGTGGGGTGGGGGGTGTGTGTGTGCGCGCACGCATCTACGCCCCTTTCAATTAGGCTAAGCGTGAGGTATAAAGTGTTCCGCTGTATACGGTGGTAATAATCAATCAATCATATTTATTGAGTGCTTACTGTGTGCAGAGCACTGTACTAAGCGCTTGGGAAGTACAAGTTGGCAACATATAGAGACAGTCCCTACCCAACAGTGGGTTCACAGTCTAAAAATAATACTAATAATACATACATACATAATAACACATAATAATAATAATGATGGTGGCATTTGTTAAGGGCTTACTATGTGCCGGGCACGGTACTGAGCGCCGGGGTGGGTACAAGCAAATTGGGTTGGACCCAGTCACTGTCCCACCTGGGGCTCCCGATCTCAATCTCCATTTTACAGATGAGGGCACTGCAGCAGAGAAATGATGTGACCCGTGGCTCAGTGGAAAGAGCACGGGCTCGGTCATGGATTCTAATCCCGACTCCGCCACTTGTCGGCTGTGTGACCTTGGGCAAGCCACCTAACTTCTCTGTGCCTCAGTTACCTCATCTGTAAAATGGGGATTAAGATTGTGAGCCCCACGTGGGACAACCTGACCAACTTGTATCCCCCCCCTGCGCTTAAAACAGTCCTTTGCACATAGTAAACGCTTAACAAATACCGTCATTATCATTATTATTGAGGTCACACAGCAGACAAGTGGTGGAGTCGGGAGTAGAACGGACCTTCTGACTCCCAAGCCCGTGCTCTTTCCACTGAGCCGTGCTGCTCCGGTGAGTGTCTCCTCCAGCCGCGCTGGCCGGGCGGGTCGGGACCGGGCGAGTTGGGCGACGGCGGCGGTTCTCGGCAGTGCGGGGCCGTCGCCATGGCAGCGGCCTCCCTCTTCCGCCAAGTCGCGCAGGCTCAGCCCGTTCTGCTCTTTAAATTCCCCGCCGATTTCCGGGAGGATGCGGACCCCACAGGGCAATCTGGGGGTGGGAGCCCAGCACGCACATTCCGCTCCTCTGCCGCTAACCTCCTCACTAGGCCTCGGTCTTGCCTGTCCCGCCGTCGATCCCTGGCCAAAGTCCTACTTCTGGCCTGGAATGCCCTCCCTTCTAACATCCGCCAAACTAGCTCACTTCGCTCCTTCGAGGCCCTACTGAAAGCTCCCCTCCTCCAGGAGGCCATCCCAAACTGTGCCCCCCCTCTTCCTCTGCTCCTCCTTTCCTTCCCATCGCTTCTACTCCCTCCCTCTGCTCTACCCCCCCCGCCCCACAGCACTTGTGTATATAGAAACATATTTGTTATACTATTTATTTTATTAATGATGTGCATATATCTATAATTCTATTGATTTATTGTGATTCTTTGTTTTGCTGTCTGCCTTCCCCCTTCTAGACTGTGAGACCGTTGTTGGGTAGGGATTGTCTTTATCTGTTGCCTAATTGTATTTTCCAAATGCTTAGTACAGTGCTCTGCACACAGCAAGCGCTAAAGAAATACGATTGAATGAATGAACGATTCAGCTCTAATCCCGTCTCTGCCCCTTGTCTGCTATGCGATTTTAGGGCAAATCATCCCACCTCTCTGGGCCCCGGTTACCTCATCTGGAAAATCGGGACCAAGACTGTGAGCCCCACGTGGGTCAGGGACTGCGTCCAACCCGATTTGCTTGTATCCACCCCAGCGTTTAGGACAGTGCCCAGCACAAAGGAAATGCTTAACAAATATTATAATTTTTATTACTATTATTCTTCTTCTCAAAGATTGGGGTTCTAATTCTGACTGTGGCTCATGGATGCTTATTTGACCGTAGGCAAATCACTTAACTTTTCATTCATTCATTCAATCGTATTTATTGAGCGCTTACTGTGTGCAGGGCACTGTACTAAGCGCTTGGGAAGTACAAGGTGAAAGCATATAGAGACGGTCCCTACCCAACAACGAGCTCACGGCCTAGAGGGGGAGACAGACATTAATACAAATAGGTAAGACAATAAATTTCAGATACATAGGTGCCGTGGGAAGTCATTCATTCAATCGTATTTATTGAGCGCTTACTGTGTGCAGAGCACTGTACTAAGCTCTTGGGAAGTACAAGTTGGAAGCATATAGAGACGGTCCCTACCCAACAACGAGCTCACGGTCTAGAGGGGGAGGCAGACATTAATACAAATAGGTAAGACAATAAATTACAGATACATAGGTGCCGTGGGAAGTCATTCATTCAATCGTATTTATTGAGTGCCCATTGTGTGCAGGGCACTTTACTAAGCGTTTGGGAAGTACAAGTTGGAAGCATATAGAGACGGTCCCTACCCAACAACGAGCTCACGGTCTAGAGGGGGAGACAGACATTAATACAAATAGGTAACACAATAAATTACAGATAGTTACATAGGTGCTGTGGGGAGTCATTCATTCAATCGCATTTATTGAGCGCCCACTGTGTGCAGGGCACTGTACTAACCGCTTGGGAAGTACAAGTTGGAAACATTGAGAGACGGTCCCTTTTCATCCCCGCTTTCCAGACGAGAGAACTGAGACAGAGAGAAGTGAAGTGACTTGTCCGACGTCACAGGGCAGAGCGCCCCCCCAGCCCCCCGCCCCTCACGGGCCCGTCCTTACGTTGAGCGGCGTCTCCCCGCCCACCTCCTCCACGGCGTGGCGCGCCCCTCCGCGCCCCTCCCCTCCCCTCCCCTCCCCTCCCCTCAGAAAGGCCCCCTCCCGGCCTGCCCCTCGTGGCGCCTGACGTCCTGGCGCCCGGGCTGCCCCTCGCGCCGCCAGCCCGCGGCCCCGCCCGGCCTGCCGACCGCGACGCCTGTCGCCGCCCCCGCCTTTTCACTCATTCATTCATTCAATCGTAGTTACTGAGCGCTTACTGGGTGCAGAGCACTGTACCAAGCGCTTGGGGAGTACAAGTCGGCAACATATAGAAACGGTCCCTACCCAACAATTCATTCATTCAGTCGTAGTTATTGAGCCTATTAAGGCCCAACTGAGAGCTCACCTCCTCCAGGAGGCCTTCCCTGACTGAACCCCTTCCTTCCTCTCCCCCTCGTCCCCCCTCCATCCCCCCATCTTACCTCCTTCCCTTCCCCACAGCACCTGTATATATGTATATATGTCTGTACATATTTATTACTCTATTTATTTTACTTGTACATATCTATTCTATTTATTTTATTCTGTTAGTATGTTTGGTTTTGTTCTCCGTCTCCCCCTTTTAGACTGTGAGCCCACTGTTGGGTAGGGACTGTCTCTATATGTTGCCATCTTGTACTTCCCAAGCGCTTAGTACAGTGTTCTGCACACAGTAAGCTCTCAATAAACACGATTGGTTGATTGATTGAGCGCTTACTGGGTGCAGAGCACTGTACTAAGCGCTTGGGAAGCACAAGTCGGCAACATATAGAAACGGTCCCTACCCAACAATTCATTCATTCAATCGTATTTATTGAGCGCTTACTGGGTGCGGAGCACTGTACTAAGCGCTTGGGAAGTCCAAGTCGGCAACATATAGAAACGGTCCCTACCCAACAATGGGCTCACAGTCTAGAAGTGCCTGATACCGAATAAACACTTAACAAATACCATGATTATTATTATTGTTGTTGTTAAGCAGCGTGGCTCAGTGGAAAGAGCACGGGCTTTGGGGTCATAGGTTATAGATTCAAATCCTGGCTCGGCCAATTGTCAGCTGTGTGACTCAGCAAGCCACTTAACTTCTCTGTGCCTGTTACCTCATCTGTAAAATGGGGATTAAGACTGTGAGCCCCCCGTGGGGCAACCTGATCACCTTGTAGCCTCCCCAGCGTTTAGAACAATGCTTAACTGAGCCCCCTCCTTCCTCTTCCCCTCCTCCACCTCCGCATCCCCCCCGCCTTACCTCCTTCCCCTCCCCACAGCACCTGTATATAGGTTTGTACGTATTTATTACTCTATTTTATTTGTACATATTTATTCTATTTATTTTATTTTCTTAATACATTTTGTTTTGTTCTCTGTCTCCCCCTTCTAGACAGTGAGCCCGCTCTTGGGTAGGGACCGTCTCTATATGTTGCCAACTTGTACTTCCCAAGCGCCTAGTACAGTTCTCTGCTCAATTTCTTCATCTTTAAAATGTGGATTCCATATCTGTAACCTCCTTCTTAGATGGAGCGCTCCCCCCCCCGCCCGCCCCTCATTCCCCCACCTCTTTCTCCCTAATCTCCTCCTCCCAGCTACCCCTACCCCCTTCCTCCACCTCCCCATCTCCTCCACACTTGCCTCTGCCTCTTTCCTCCACCTCCTTCTCCCCCATCTCCTTCCTCCTCTACACTTAGCCCCTTCCTCCCACTTCTTCCTTGCCCCACCTCTGCCTCATCTACGAAATAGGGATTCAATACCTATTCTCCCTCCTACTCAGACTCTGAGTCCCACGTGGGACCTGATGATCTTGTATCTACCCCAGCACTTAGTACAGTGCTTGGCACATAGTAAGCACTTAACAAATGCCATTATCATTGTTGTTATTAACAAGAAGTCTGGAAGACAATATCAACATAGCATTCTGCTGTCCTTGGAATCTCTTCATTCATTAATTCAATCATATTTATTGAGCACTTAGTGTGTGCAAAGCACTGTACCGAGCACTTGCGAGAGTACAACATAACAACAGAAACATTCCTGTCCAAAACAAGGGCACAGTCTAGAGGGGAAGCCAGACATTAATATAAATAAATAAATAAATAAATGTTGCCGTCTGCCTCCACGCGTCCAGCTCAGTGGGGAGATGGGCACTCGCAATGGAAGAACGCAGGCCAGGCGAGTCTCAAGGTGGACAAGGAGACTGTTTATTGGGTTAAGCAGCAAGACTTTTATATCTTTCAGTCACATTCTGTATGTTTCCATGTTCCTGTGTTTATAACTAACACAGCAATTCTGTAACCTTCAAAACCAGTAACAAGCAACACCCGTCTATGCAAGGCCGTAGGGCCAATAACAAGTAACTCTTGCGTGTCCACTGCTCTCCTCTCAGTTCCTCGTAGGTCTTCCTGTGAGCACAGAAGGCCTGGCTTACTACTTAGGCCCAATAATTGATGGGCCAGATGTTAGGTCTGCCACAGATAAGTGAATAAATAAAAAATACATCTCTTCCTATTTATCAAGCTAAGAGTACTAGAGAAAAGTCCTCATTTCAACCACATAAGAACTCCTATATGCTAATGACTAAACCCCAATCAGGCACATAAAAACAAGTATTTGGATTATGAACCACTTTTCAGAATTAGTAAGTGCTATGGAATGTAAGCCCACTGTTGGGTAGGGACTGTCTCTATATGTTGCCAACTTGTACTTTCCAAGCGCTTAGTACAGTGCACTGCACACAGTAAGCGCTCAATAAATACGATTGATTGATTGATTGATTGACTGTGAATTAGCCTGAAGAAGAGCCCTACAAATAAGAATCTCCATTGCAGGCACAGAGTTGAATACTATTAATTTAGTTGTCTCCTCTGCATTGCATGTTCTTAAGGTAGTTCTTTGTTGGACTGATTGCTTTGTTGCACACAGGATCTCCTCTTTGTTTTCAAGCTGGCCTTTTGTATCCTGATCTTTGTGAATCCTCTGCAATCCTCCATAAATACTGTTGATTACGATGATGATGATGATGATGCCTGCCAGTTTGTTCCATCTGCTGCAATGGTCTCCCAGCCTCCCTCTGCTTGTTCACGTAGTGTTTTTTTTGTTCTTTTTTTAAAATGGTATTAAGTGTTTACTATGTATTAGGCACTGTACTAAGCACTATGGTAGATACATGCTAATGAGGTTGGACACAGTCCAAGTACCACATGGGGCTCACAGTCTTAATCCACATTTTACAGATGAGGTAACTGAGGCACAGAGAAATAACTTGCCCAAGGTCACAAAGCAGACAAGTGGTGGAACCGGAATTAGAACCTGGTGCTTCTAACTCCCGTGCCTGTGCTCTACCCACTGGGTAATGCTGCTTCTCTTGAGGTTGTGCTAGCCTGAATTTTTGAATCATTTGTTTTGCTCTCACTGCTTATGTAGTCCCCTCTTTTAGTAGGCTGAATGAGCCTTCTGAAGTATCTTCTATAGTAGATAGATTCCCATCAATGTGTGCCCCACATCATGCTTCCTGTTTCACAGTAACTCACAACCATGGCGTTATTTGTGACTCATCTCTCTCCTTCACCCTGCACATTCTGTCTGTCACCAAATGCTGTCTGTACTACTTTCACAACCTCCCCAGAATCCACCCATTCCTCAGCATCCAAACTGCTACTGCACTGGTCCAAGCACTTGTCTTACCCCATCATCATTACTGCGTCAACCTCCTTGCTGACTGTCCTGTCTCCGGCTTCTCCCCTCTCCATCCTGTAGTTCACACTGTTCCTCATGGTCATTTTTCTGAACAATCATTCTGTACGTCTCCCCCCTCCTCAAAAACCTCCATTGGTTATACATCCATCTTACCAACAAACAAAAACTCCTCAACATCAGCTTTAAGTCACTTAATCAGCTCTCTCCTCACACAATGTATCCTCATTCTTTACCCATTATCTAGCCCGCAACACTTCATTCCACACCTACTATGCCTTGATATTGTCTCTTTCACCATCGACCCCTTGCTCACACCCACCCTTCTGCTGAAACTCCCTCCCACTTCATGTCTGACAGACCACCATTCTCCCCATCTTCAAAGCCCTACTAAAATCACATCTCCTCCAGGAAGCCTTCCCTGACTAATCGCTCATCTCTTCAAACTGTTTTTCCTCCCTCATGCTTCACCTATACATTTAAGTCTAAATTTTCTAAGCAATTAGGTTCTTACCTCAGGGCCTCAGCTCATTCTTGTTTATCCCACTCCTGACCTCTTGCCCATGTCCTCCCCCTGGACTGGAACTCCCTTCTCCCCACCTTCAAACATCTCCTAAAATCACATCTCCTCCAAGAGATCCTCTTTTCTTAGGCCCTCATTTCCTATACCTGCCTTTGCCTCTGTGTCACATATGTTCTAGGACATGTACACTTTAAGCACTTAATATCCACCCCACTCTCAGCCTCACAGCATTTACGTTACATATCTTTTTATTTTCCCATTTCCCCTATCTCTAATTTACTTTAATGTCTAGCTTCCCCTCTAGGCTATAAGCTCTTTATGGGCAGGGATATTGTCTACCAACTCTACTGTATTGTACTCTCCCAGTCATTTAGTACAGTGCTCTGCCTTTAGTAAGTGCACAATAAATACTCTTTGTTGATTGATTGCACTTATTCTCCCAGCATTTTTGTTCATATTCTTATTCTTGGGTGCCTCCTCTACCTGTAGTTTACTTCAGTGTCTGTCTCCCCTGCTTGACTGTGATCTCCTTAAGGGCAGGAACCATGCCTACCTACTCTTTTGTACTCTTCCTAGTACTAAGTACTAATGATTAACAGATAGTAGATATATAGACAGGTAGATAGGTAAATAAGGGCCTTTCATTTTGAAAGATGACACTATCCACGCAGGTAAATGTGTATGGAAGAACCCATGTATGAATAACATTCTCTTCTGAATTCCTCTAACTTCAGGGGGCCTCCTTGATGGTGGAAGGCATATTTTAAAACTCATTACCATGTTTCTTGCCATCTGTATAAGAAGGTATTTCTACATTGTAAACTCGTGGTGGTCAGAGAACATGCCTTTCAACGCTGTTGTAGTCTACCAAGCTCTTAGTATAATGCTCTGCGTACAGCAAACGCTCAGTAAGTAACAGTGATTGGTTGATTGATTGATACCTTTGATAAGAGCCACCCCATCTGTACCTTTTCATGGTGCCATGATAGTGAGGATGGAGCTATATAGTTGCAGTAATCATTAGAAACCTTCAGTTTGGTGATGGGCAGCATATTTGTGGATTTAAATCTCTATCATTTTCATTTTCATCAAACCCATCTTAAGGGCATCCCTTTGCCAGTCTCAGTTTTCTGCAGGTATGCCATCTGAGTATATACAGATTCGGTAGGTGACTAACTGAGATATTCCATCAGTGGGCCACAGTAATCATTAGATGGCAAGACATAGTCACAAGGAATGGTGTTCTGCAATAAAGTCCTCCAACATCAAAACAATGCCTGTTGCCTCATATCTCTGCTGGTGAGATATGTGAAAGAGAAGACAGTACTAAGTTGCTATATTCGTGGCTCAGTGGAAAGAAAGTCTTGGAAGCCAGAGGTCATGGGTTCTAATTCTGACTCTTCCACTTGTCAGCTGTGTGACTTTGGGCAAGTCACTTAACTTCTCTGTGCCTCAGTTACCTCATCTGTAAAATGGGGATTGACTGTGAGCCGCACGTGGGACAACCTGATCACCTTGAATCGCCCCCCCCCCCCCAGCTCTTAGAACAGTGCTTCACCCATAGTAAGCACTTAACAAATACCATCATTATTATTAAGAAGCGGCGTAGCTTAGTGGAAAGAGCACGGGCTTGGGAGCCAGAGATCGTTGGTTCTAATCTCAGCTCCTCCACTTATCTGCTGTGTGACCTTGGGCAAGTCACTTCTCTTCTCAGTGCCTCAGTTACCTCATCTGTAAAATGGGATGAAGACTGTGAGCCCCGCGGGGGGCAACCTCATCACCCAGCGCTTAGAACAGTGCTTTACACATAGTAAGCGCTCAATAAATGCCATCATTATTATTATTATTATTACAAGTTGGCCACATAGTTAGCTTCGTACATAGTTAGCGCTGGTTTGCTCCGACTGCGCATGCGCTGCGCTCTCCCGGGCGGGCCCCCATTCCCCTCCCGCCCGGGTCCTGACTGCGCATGCGCGGCACTCTCCGGGGCGGGGGCTCCCTTCTCCCCCGGCCCGGGCTCTGACTGCGCATGCGCCGCGCTCTCCAGGCGGGGCCTCCCTCCTCCCCCCCCCCCCGTGGTGCACTTCGACTGCGCATGCTCCTCCCTCTCCGAGGCGGGGCCCCCTCCTCCCCTCGCCTACGCTTCGACTGCGCATGCGTCCCGCTCCTCACCCCCCCCCGTCTCCGAACGCGCATGCGCCGAGCGCCCTTCCTTCTCGGGCTTCGACTGCGCATGCGCTGCGTCTTCTAGGATTGAAGATATAGCTTTGGGGACTGTATCGTTCATTCATTCACCCAATCGTATTTATTGAGCCCTTAGTGCGTGTAGAGCACTGTACTAAGCGCTTGGGAATAGGATAGTATATAGTATATTACAGTATAGTGAAGCAGTGTGGTTTAGACTGTGAGCCCACTGTTGCCCACTGCTACTCCGGCCACCTGTGCTTCTGACCCCATTCCCTCTCATCTCATGAAATCTCTTGCTCCATCCCTTCTCCCCTCTTTAACTTCCATCCTCAACCGCTCACCCTCCACTGGTTCCTTCCCCTCTGCCTTCAAACATGCCCATGTCTCTCCCATCCTAAAAAAACCCTCTCTTGACCAACTTGTACTTCCCAAGCGCTTAGTACAGTGCTCTACACGCACTAAGGGCTCAATAAGTACGATTGATTGATTGTTGGGTAGGGACTGTGTCTATATGTTGCCAACTTGTGTTGTCCACTAGCGGACTTGACATGACTGACTCCATTTTGTGTACGCTGACAGTAACCCTCCATTTTGTGCAGGCCGAGAGAACAACTCCTTTTTGTATTTTATGCAAGGCTCAGCAACAGATGTCTTCAAAGCCAGTAACAAGTATCTATGCAAGGCCACAGGGCAGATAACAACCTGCACAAGGCAGTGAGAACAGAGAATAATGAGAATTTGTAACATACATATTCTATTTATTCTATTTATTTTATTTTGTTAGTATTGTGAGGGATGGAACCCAGCGAAGTTTCCTCATGAGACCCCAGGAGGGAAGGCAGAAGCTATCTCCCCGGGCCAGGCCGGGTTACACCAGATACGACAAACCGGAAGGAGATAAAGGGAAAATAAAACAGCCATATTGCAGGACCTGTTTACAAAAAAACAGGACGCAGCTAACCAAAAAAACAGGATGCAGGTTAAACCGCAAGGCCACTGTCAGCCTTGTATGTGAGCGCGTGTTGGGTGCTAGCTGCCGCGATTAAATTGTACGCCCTAAGTATCCAGACAATGGAGAAAGGGGATAGTCGGTGGGAGGAAGAGGATGCGTTAGGGCTATAAAAATCAGCTTCGTACAATCAACAAGCGCACTCCCCGGCTGATGCTGTTTGAGCGACGGGGGTAGTGCCTTTTCTCATGAGAAAGAATAAAGACTCTTTCTGATCCTGACCTGGACTCTGATTTGGTGGGTAGAGGGAGCCGCTATCCCACACAGTTTGGGGGCTCGTCCGGGATCCTATCCGAACGGGGAAAGCCTTCCTTGGCCTGGGCTGACTGGCAGGACGTCCCGCTGAAATTTTCAGTGGCCCTCGGTCTGGCCTGGGAAGAGCTCTCCCCTGATGAGAAAAGACCCGAGGAGAGACCAGAGCCGGGATCAGAAACAGCCAACGGGGGCACGACGACGGTTACTCGTGGGAATGATTGGTCACGTAAGTCTGTGCACAGGCCCAGATGGGATCTGGGTGACCGGGCAGGGTGGAGAGGCGGTCCTGTTGAGGCTCCGGAGTTGGACTCCGGCCAAGAGCACAGGAGAGAAAAGAGCCTTCTCCACCCGGGGCGGTCCTGATTGAGTCTGTTTGAGCGACGGCTCCAGGCAAGAGCACAGGAGAGATAAGAGCCCCAGCTTCCCAGAGAGTCGAGTGGCATAGGCCCCATTAAAGGTACCCAGATTCGAGTATTGGGATGAACCTCCAAAATATGGAAAAATTATAGAATGCATTCTATTGATATTTGTCCCCCCCGCCCCCAGTCTAAGTCGTAAACCTGTTGTGGACGGGGGAGGTCACTGTTTATCTGTTTATCGTTGTACGTGTTTTTGTAAGTGCTTGGTACCGTGATCTGTGCACGGTTAACGTTCTCTAGATATTAGAAAGTCATGGGAGTGTCTGTTTGACTCGAGGAAACAAAGGTGGGAAAATGGGAAAATCTCAGTCAAAACCGAGTGGTGAGAAGTCCCTCCTGGATATTCCGGAAGGCAGTCCGATGAACTTCCAAAGTATAAGAGAAAAGAGAAGAAATTAATTATAAAAATTATTATTAAATAATTAAATATTACTGCCTAACTTGGGCTGGCGCCCACCTTGGAGGAAACGTCTTCTGGCCAAAGTACGGATCCTCCGAGGACTGGGTTTGCCAAGAATTGAACATCTATGTAATTATGAGGGAACCCCGGAATGATGGGGAAAGTGTGAATGCCGCAGTCTGGTGGCTGTCGGTGGGTAAAGTTGTGGCGGAGGAAATTAAATTTGTGGTGAAGGAAATAGATGAGAAGAAAGATAGAGGGGCGAAGAAAGAGAAAAACTGGCATGCCAAAATGATGTTGTAGACTCTAAAACAACAGGAAAAGCAAAGAAAGATTATGATACAAATCGTGCAGACAACGGCAAAGTTGATTATGATTTGTTATGCCTGTGGCCAGCAGGGACCTATGAAAAGAGAGTGTCCTCAGCGGGAAAAAGAAAAGAGTTTTATGTACATGAAGGAAAAGGGAAAAAAAGAAAAGAGAAGGTGAAACAATTGCAGTTGAAGGAAATTGTCTGCTCAGGCATCTACACCCTGAGAAGCAGGTGTCCCATAAGTGGGGAATGAGGGGTGGAGAGATTGCCTCTGAAGGAAATTGTATGTGTATGAAGCTTAGAGTAAGTGTGTGTGAAGAAAGAAGGGACAGGAGAGAATTTTAGTAATTCCTTTGTGAAGGAGAAAGGTTAAGAAGGTCAGAGGTTCATAGAGCAAGTCCACCCTGAGTCCTTCCCGAGAGGCCCGCCCGCCATCACACCGCGAGGCTTTGCTGCTCCCGGAAGGATCCTCTCCTCAGAGCGCCGCCATAGACGCCCGGGACTCCGTTCCCGAGAGGCCCGCCCGCCATCACACCGCGAGACGCCCGGGACTCCGTTCCCGAGAGGCCCGCCCGCCATCACACCGCGAGGCCTTGCTGCTCCCGGAAGGATCCTCTCCTCAGAGCGCCGCCATAGACGCCCGGGACTCCGTTCCCGAGAGGCCCGCCCGCCATCACACCGCGAGGCCTTGCTGCTCCCGGAAGGATCCTCTCCTCAGAGCGCCGCCATAGACGCCCGGGACTCCGTTCCCGAGAGGCCCGCCCGCCATCACACCGCGAGGCCTTGCTGCTCCCGGAAGGATCCTCTCCTCAGAGCGCCGCCATAGATGCCCGGGACTCCGTTCCCGAGAGGCCCGCCCGCCATCACACCGCGAGACGCCCGGGACTCCGTTCCCGAGAGGCCCGCCCGCCATCACACCGCGAGGCCTTGCTGCTCCCGGAAGGATCCTCTCCTCAGAGCGCCGCCATAGACGCCCGGGACTCCGTTCCCGAGAGGCCCGCCCGCCATCACACCGCGAGGCCTTGCTGCTCCCGGAAGGATCCTATCCTCAGAGCGCCGCCATAGACGCCCGGGACTCCGTTCCCGAGAGGCCCGCCCGCCATCACACCGCGAGACGCCCGGGACTCCGTTCCCGAGAGGCCCGCCCGCCATCACACCGCGAGGCCTTGCTGCTCCCGGAAGGATCCTCTCCTCAGAGCGCCGCCATAGACGCCCGGGACTCCGTTCCCGAGAGGCTCGCCATCACACCGCGAGGCCTTGCTGCTCCCGGAAGGATCCTATCCTCAGAGCGCCGCCATAGACGCCCGGGACTCCGTTCCCGAGAGGCCCGCCCGCCCGCCCGCCATCACACCGCGAGACGCCCGGGACTCCATTCCCGAAAGGCCCGCCCGCCATCACACCGCGCGGCCTTGCTGCTCCCGGAAGGTTCCTCTCCTCAGAGCGCGCCGCCATAGACGCCCGGGACTCCGTTCCCGAGAGGCCCGCCCGCCCGCCCCCCCTCACACCGCGCGGCCTTGCCGCTCCCGGAAGGCTCCTCTCCTCAGAGCGCCGCCATTGACGCCCGGGACTCCGTTCCCGAGAGGCCCGCCCGCCCACCCTCCCGCCATCTCAGCGCCCCCACGGACGCCCCCCCTGCTTCCACCCCCCCACTTCGTAGGCCTTCCGTAAAGTGCCCCTCATCCCCCCCCACCTTCCCGGTCCGGTCCTGACTGACTCTCCCCCGCCCCCAGGTAATAAGCCCTTGTTAGCACCTTGTTAGCACCATGTTAGCACCATGTTACATGTTACATTAACGACAGCCTCATTCACACCTCCTCAGCCCTCCCATGCTAGTTGACTGTTCGCTCCCCTCCCCAGGTATCTCTGCTCCCTGACCCCCCTTAACTGGCCCACCCTACTCCAGCTCTTAATAGTTTGTATCTGCTCTCTGTGGCATCATTGTCTGCCAATTCTATTATTGCCATAGCATATTGATTGCTCAACTACACCCTGTGATGCCATCGCCTACTTTTATCATTGCTACTGTTTTATTGCTTCTGCATCTCAATTGTTAACCCCCCGCGGTACTGTCACTCGCCCTGCTGACCTCACTATGAACTTTCAGTTCCCTTGCTCCCAACTGCCATTCCCATTCCTCACCTTCCCCTTCCCCTCTCCCACCCAGCTGTTTCCCTCCCTCTCACCCACCAAGACCGCTCCCCCTCAACCCCTACCAAGGATTCCTCTGTACCAGCGCAGGTCCTCCGCTTCTCCCTCCCAGCCCCCCTCCTCCCCTTCTCCCCGTCCCCACCCCATCCCAGTTCTCCTTTCCCATCGCCACCCCCCTTCCCACTCTCCCCGCCCAGGCCCCCGCCAACTCATCGCAATCCAAACCCTACCCACCCCTCGCACCCTTCCCCCTCCCTCCCCACCCTCGACAGCTGATGCCAAGTGTGGCCTCTGGAACCCCCGCTCCGTTTTAAGTAAGATCCCTTTCATCCTGGACCTTTTCCTTTCCAGTTCTCTACTCCTCCTCACCCTAACTGAAACATGGCTGTCGCCGGACGACACGGTCTCTTCTGCTGCTCTCTGCAGTGCAGGCCTCTTCTTCTCCCACTCCCCCAGACTCACCGGAAAAGGAGGAGGTGTCGGTTTCCTTCTCGCCCCCCAATGTCGCTTTTGCACTATCCCTCCTCCCCCTTCCCTTTCCTTCCCTTCCTTTGAAGCCCACATTATTCGCCTCTACCACCCCCTCCAGATTCTTGTAGCCGTCATCTACCGCCCTCCGGGCCCCACTTCCAACTTCTTTAACGACTTTGACCCCTTCCTCACATTCCTTCTCTCCTTCTCCATGCCCACTCTGATCCTCGGAGACTTCAATATCCACATGGATATCCCTAACGACTCCTCTGCCACCCGCCTTCTATCTCTCCTTGACGCTGCCAACCTCTTCCTCCACCACACCTCACCCACTCACCAACTTGGTCATACCCTCGACCTCATCATCTCCTACCGCTGCACTGTGTCCACCCTCACCAACTCTGTGATCCCTCTCTCTGATCATAATCTTCTCACCTGCCTCCTCACTCACACTCCTTTCCCCTGTAAATCCGTATTACTCCCTCACAGAGATCTCCGCTCTCTGGACCCCACCCATCTTTCGGAGCGCCTCACACCCCACCTCGCCGCCCTCTCCTCTCTACCCAGTCTTGATGATCAGATTACTGCTCTCAACTCTACCCTTTCTACTCAGCTAGACTCGCTCGCTCCCCTTTCCCTTCGCCGCTCTCGCACCACTAACCCACAGCCCTGGATCACTGCCACTGTCCGCCTCCTTCGCTCTTATGCTCGAGCTGCTGAACGCTGCTGGCGAAAGTCTAAACACCATGCCAACCTCGTTCACTTCAAGTTTATCCTTTCCTGCCTTAACTCAGCCCTCTCTTCTGCCAGACAAAACTATTTCTCCTCCCTTATTGACACCCATGCCCATCACCCCCGCCAGCTCTTCCGTACATTCAACTCCCTTCTCAGGCCCCCGGTTCCTCCCCCTGCTCCTTCCCTCACCCCCAACGATCTGGCCTCCTACTTCATTAACAAAATTAAATCCATCAGGTCCGACCTCCCCAAAGTCTCTTCCCCCCTTTCTCCAACCCCCCGGCTCTCAACACTCTCTGCTACTCTCCCATCCTTCCCAGCGGTATCCTCAGAGGAACTCTCCTCCCTCCTCTCAAGTGCTACTCCGGCCACCTATGCTTCTGACCCCATTCCCTCTCATCTTATGAAATCTCTCGCTCCATCCCTTCTCCCCTCCTTAACTTCCATCTTCAACCGCTCACTCTCCACTGGTTCCTTCCCCTCTGCCTTCAAACATGTCCATGTCTCTCCCATCCTAAAAAAACCCTCTCTTGACCCCACCTCACCTTCTAGTTATCGTCCCATATCCCTCCTACCATTCCTTTCCAAACTCCTTGAACGAGTTGTCTACACGCGCTGCCTAGAATTCCTCAACAACAACTCTCTCCTCGACCCCCTCCAGTCTGGCTTCCGTCCCCTTCATTCCACGGAAACTGCGCTCTCAAAGGTCACCAATGACCTCCTGCTTGCCAAATCCAACGCCTCATACTCTGTCCTAATCCTCCTCGACCTCTCAGCTGCCTTTGACACTGTGGACCACCCCCTTCTCCTCAACACGTTATCTGACCTTGGCTTCACAGACTCCGTCCTCTCCTGGTTCTCCTCTTATCTCTCCGGTCGTTCCTTCTCAGTCTCTTTTGCAGGCTCCTCCTCCCCCTCCCATCCTCTTACTGTGGGGGTTCCCCAAGGTTCAGTGCTTGGTCCCCTTCTGTTCTCAATCTACACTCACTCCCTTGGTGACCTCATTCGCTCCCACGGCTTCAACTATCGTCTCTACGCTGATGACACCCAGATCTACATCTCTGCCCCTGCTCTCTCCCCCTCCCTCCAGGCTCGCATCTCCTCCTGCCTTCAGGACATCTCCATCTGGATGTCCGCCCGCCACCTAAAGCTCAACATGTCGAAGACTGAGCTCCTTGTCTTCCCTCCCAAACCTTGTCCTCTCCCTGACTTTCCCATCTCTGTTGACGGCACTACCATCCTTCCCGTCTGACAAGCCCGCAACCTTGGTGTCATCCTCGACTCCGCTCTCTCATTCACCCCTCACATCCAAGCCGTCACCAAAACCTGCCGGTCTCAGCTCCGCAACATTGCCAAGATCCGCCCTTTCCTCTCCATCCAAACCGCTACCCTGCTAATTCAAGCTCTCATCCTATCCCGTCTGGACTACTGCACTAGCCTTCTCTCTGATCTCCCATCCTCGTGTCTCTCTCCACTTCAATCCATACTTCATGCTGCTGCCCGGATTATCTTTGTCCAGAAACGCTCTGGACATATTACTCCCCTCCTCAAAAACCTCCAATGGCTACCGATCAATCTGCGCATCAAGCAGAAACTCCTCACCCTGGGCTTCAAGGCTCTCCATCACCTCGCCCCCTCCTACCTCACCTCCCTTCTCTCCTTCTACTGCCCAGCCCGCACCCTCCGCTCCTCCACCACTAATCTCCTCACTGTACCTCGCTCTCGCCTGTCCCGCCATCGACCCCCGGCCCACGTCATCCCCCGGGCCTGGAATGCCCTCCCTCTGCCAATCCGCCAAGCTAGCTCTCTTCCTCCCTTCAAGGCCCTGCTGAGAGCTCACCTCCTCCAGGAGGCCTTCCCAGACTGAGCCCCTTCTTTCCTCTCCCCCTCGTCCCCCTCTCCATCCCCCCCGTCTTACCTCCTTCCTTTCCCCACAGCACCTGTATATATGTATATATGGTTGTACATATTTATTACTCTATTTATCTATTTATTTATTTATTTTACTTGTACATTTCTATCCTACTTATTTTATTTTGTTGGTATGTTTGGTTCTGTTCTCTGTCTCCCCCTTTTAGACTGTGAGCCCACTGTTGGGTAGGGACTGTCTCTATGTGATGCCAATTTGTACTTCCCAAGCGCTTAGTACAGTGCTCTTCACATAGTAAGCGCTCAATAAATACGATTGATTGATTGATTGATTGATTGATTGATAAATTTGAGGGTGGGCAGAGAAAAACAAGATTATACCTTTTTGATAGACACGGGCGCTACCCGATCGTCTCTAACCAAACTGCCGATCGGGGCCAGTATCGGGAGGGAAACCATTATGATCTCGGGGGTAAAGGGGGAGAACTTCCCTGTCCCTGTTACAAAGACCTTAGAACTAGAATACCTAAGGTCAAACTTCTGGGGAAAATTCCTGATCACACCCGAAGCCGGGGTAAACTTGTTGGGAAGGGATTTGATCATCCGGATGTCTATCCGGCTCGTCCCGATGGGGTCCCAGATTGTTCCCCAAAGGGTATTATTATTACGAGAGGAAGATAAGAATCGAATTGATCCAAGGGTCTGGGCGGGATCTCAAAATCGGGGAAAATTGAATATCGCCCCCCTTGAAAATTAAGCTCCGGGAACCGGGGACTCTGGTCAGAGTAAAACAGTACTCCATCTCACTTGAAGGAATGCAGGGCCTTCAGCCCTCAGATTCTGGTTCCACAATATATTAATGACACTGATAGCCGGACCAAAGAGGGAGGATGTCAGCAAAACTTCTGTCAAGCTTCTAAATTTCTTGGGGGACCGGGGACTGAGGGTCTCCCAGAAAAAGATGCAATTTGTGGAAAAAGAGGTGAAATATTTAGGCCACCTCATTAGCGAAGGTAGCAAGAAACTGGATCCAGCCCGAATTTCCGGAATACTCCAGATTCAGCTCCCCAAGACTAAAAGAGAATTGCGGAAATTCCTGGGGCTGGTGGGCTGGTGGTAGGTTGTGGATTGATTCCTATGCAACCCTGACAAAACCGTTATACCAACACTGGTTAGAGGAAGAACCGGATATCATCCTGTGGGATGAGGAGGGTAGGAGCAGTTTTAATGTGTTGAAAGACACCCTGAGGTCACTCCCGGTGCTGGCGTTACCCTCGCTGGAGAAACCTTTTCATTTATTCATTAGTGTGGACGGAGGGGTGGCTCTGGGAGTGTTAGCCCAACAATGGGGGAGGCAGTGGAGGCCGGTGGCTTTTCTTTCCCAGATCTTAGATCCAGTGGCTCAGGGGTGGCCTACCTGTGTGCAGGCTGTGGCCGCCACGGCCATCATGGTAGAAGAGAGCCGGAAACTGACATTTGGGGGCAGCCTGGTTGTCAGTGTTCCTCATCAAGTCAGATCTATTCTAAATCAGAGGGCTGGGAGATGGTTGATAGATTCAAGGATCCTCAAATACGAGGCCATTCTACTCGAAAGAGATGACCTGATACTCTCCCATGACACTAATCAGAACCCAGCCACGTTCCTGGTGGGAGGACCTGATGTGGAGCTTAAGGAAGGGGGACATAGTTGCATGGAACTGATTGATTTTCAGACAAGAACCCGAGAGGATCTACAGGAGTCTCCCATCCCTGACAGTGCCAATTTGTTTATAGATGGCTCTTCCCGAGTGGTGGAAGGGAAACGGAGGAATGGCTATGCAATTATCGATGGAGACAAAACGGCTGTGGTAGACCTGGGTGAACTTCCCAATCCTTGGTCAGCTCAGACCTGCGAATTATATGCACTAAATTGGGCCCTGAAACTCCTGAAAGGCAGAGAAGCGAATATCTATACAGACTCCAAGTATGCCTGGGGAGTCATACATGTATTAGGAAAAATTTGGGAGGAAAGAGGCATGATCAATAGCCAGGAAAAAGAGTCAGCCCACACCACTCTATTATAACAGGTATTGAAGGATTTACATCTACCCAAAGCCCTGGCTGTAGTACATGTAAATGGCCACCAAAAGGGAAGCTCTTTCGAGGCTAGAGGGAACCGTCTGGCTGACGAGGAGGCAAAAAGGGCTGGAGAACTCGGGCAGAGAATGACCGACCCTATATTGGTCCTGATTCCTACGTTTCCTTCTAATTTGAAGCCTGTATCCCTAACGGAGAAAGAGGCAAAGGGGCCCCAAGATTTGGGAGCCCAGAAGGATGAGCAGGGGATATGGGTTCTCCCAGATGGAAGGAAGGTCCTTAATGAAGCCACAACAAGACAGGTATTACAGCACCTGCACCAAGGTAGCCATTGGGATGTCCAGAACCTGTGCGATGCAGTACTGGTAAAGTACATCTGTCCTGGTATTTATACACTCGCCCGGCAGACAGTCGATGGCTGCATTATTTGTCGAAGGACAAATAAGAACACCCAGCGACGCCTCCCTGTGGGAGGTCGGCCTCCAGGAATTCGACCATTCCAGAGCATCCAAGTGGACTTCACCGAGGTGCCCCCTGTGGGTAGGCTGAAATACCTATTGGTGGTAGTGGATCTCCTCACGTCCTGGGTGGAGGCCTTTCCCCTGGCTGGAGGGAGAAGAGGAACTGGTGAAAGACTTTTTCTTGACTTTGTGTTTTGAATGGCATTTGTTGAGCACCTCCTATGTGCGAGGCACTGTTCTAAGTGCTGTGGTTGATACAAGGTAATCGGGTTGTTCGGAGTCCCTTTTCCCCATAGGGCTCACAGTCTTATTCCCCATTTTACAAACGAGGCCACTGAGGCACAGAGAAGTGAAGCGACCTGCCCAAGGACACCCAGCTGACAGCGGAACTGGGGTTAGAATACGGGTCCTTCTGACTAGTAGGCACGGTCTCTGTCCACTAGGCCTTGCCACGTATAGACTCCGAAACCATCGAGGGGCAGATGAGAACCGTGTCGACCTGTGTTCGGCCCACCTGTCCGGGATTCCGGCACGCTGTCGGGCACCGTGACTCATGGGAATTTTTTGTGCTCGCTCTGTGCCAGGCCCTGTACTAATTGCTTGGGCAGAAACTAGCTAATCACATTGGACACGGTCCCTGTCCCTTTTGGGGCCCACAGTCTTTGTCACCATTTTGTGGATGAGGGAACTGAGGCACAGAGAAGTGAAGTGACTTGCCCAAGGTCACACAGAAGACAAGTGGCAGAGCTGGGATTAGAGTCCATGATCTTCTGACTCCCAGAACCGGGTCTGTGTTTTAGACGGAAAAACATTGTTTTACCACGGAAAAACATTTCATCGTCACGGGTGTGTGATGATGACACTCCCCCAATTCGAGGCCAGAAAGGAGGGGATGCAGGCAGGAGCAGGAAGGCTGGCTCTAGGCTATAGGTCTGGGGTTTCCTTTGCTAACCCCCTGCCACACCCTAGACCGAGCCACCGGAGCCCGTCCTCACGATACGGGGGTCGCTCGCTGGCCTTCCGTAGCCTGAGCCGCCATCTAACGGTTATCGGTCAATCGTATCTATTGAGCGTTTACTCTGTGCAGAGCACTGTACTGAGTGCTTGGGAAAGTACACTGCAGTAGAGTTGATAGACATAATCCCAGTCCTTAAGCTTGCAGTCTACAAGGGAAGACAGACAGAAGTGCTTAGAGGGATAGCATCCAAGTGCACAGGCCACACAGAAGGGTGAACAAATAGGGGAAATGAGAACTTAGTTGTGGAAGACCTTTTAGAGGAGATAATAATAATGATAATAATTCTGGCATTTGTTAAGCGCTTATTCTGCATCAACCACTGTTCTAAGCACTGGGGTAGATACAAGGTACTAGGGTTGTCCCATATGGGGCTCACAATCTTATTCTCAATCCCCACTTTATCGATGAGGTAACTGAGGCACAGAGAAGTTAAGTGGCTTCCCCAAGGTCACACAGCAGACAAGTGGAGGAGCTGGGATTAAAACCCACGTCCTCTGACTCCCAAACCCGTGTTCTCTCCGCTAATCCAGGCTGCGGAGAAGTGATTTTAAGAGGGCTCTGAAGGTGGGGAGAGTGGTGGGCTGTCTAATTGGAAGGGCCAGGCTTTCCTGGCCGTTCCTTGGGTCCGGTGTTAGCGGCCCGGATGTGGGGGCTTGAGGAGGGAACTGAGACGGGACAGAAAAAGGGGGTGGGGGTCGGGCCGGAGATGAGACTGACTGGAGAGGCGTTTGGAATTAGTGTTTCTCTGGACAGACCCTTTCATCCTATCCTATTCATTCGATTGTATTTATTGGGCACTTACTGTGTGCAGAGCACTGTACTAAGCACTTGGAAAGGACAATTTGGCAACAGATAGAGACAATCCCTACCAGACAGTGGACTCACAATTTAGAAGGGGGAGACAGACAACAAAACAAATCAAGTAGACAGGCATCCCTAGCATCAGAATCAATAGAATTATAGACAGATACACATCATTAACAAAATAAATAGACTAATAAATATGTACAAATATACACAAGAGCTGTGGGGTGGGGCAGTGGGTAGAGCAGAGGGAGGGAGTAGGGGCGATGGAGAGGGGAGGAGGAGCAGAGGAGAAGGGGATGCTCAATCTGGAAAGGCCTACCTGCCCTACTCTATCTTTCTGGCAACCATACCCTCATCCAATGATGCAGCTGGACCTTCCTTCAGGGACAACTGATCTCTACCCCACCTGTTTCCAATCAGGGGAATTAATCAATCAGTCGTATTTATTGATCACTTACTGTGTGCAGAGCACTGTACTAAGCGCTTGGGAAGTACAAGCTGGCAACATATAGAGACAGTCCCTACCCAACAGTGGGCTCACAGTCTAGAAGGGAATTAGTGACTGACGCATGCACGCCCTGCCCCCACAATCTCCCTGCCATATATAAGCCTACAGGGGCCCCACTCACTTCAAGGCTGGTTGTCTTTGAATCGTTGTAAGGGCTGAGTTTGGTGAGCTGGGGAGAATAAGGGGATTTTTGGAAGGCGGTTTTGATGATTTGGGATCCTTGAATCTGCTTACTGGTTTGATAGCTGGGAGTTCTTTAAGGCCACGTAATTTCCCCAAGATTTTGCCTGTAGGGTTGTGCTGAGAAGGTATCTTTATTCTACCCTGACCTTACTCATTCCTGCGTTGGGTAGTAAGGGTGGTTAGTGGGCATAAGGGCTACTGCTCCATCTTAGATGGCTTCCTGGGCACTTAAACTGCCTCTTTGTTCTACCACTTCTCTCCCTGGCAGGGGAAGTTCTAAGGGACACTTTGCTACAGCAATCAATCAACAGCATTTGAGATCTTCCTTTGGGAGGAGTATTGTACTAACTGCTTGTGAGAGCCTAGTAGAACAGATTAAGCAGACATGTTTCTTGCAGCCTTGCCTCACCACCTCAACACACCTGTCCCCACTTCTCTGTTCTCATTATGGTGTTGCTTTCCCTTAAACCTTCAGATAGGCCTGTCTTGTGCATGCTGACCTAGTTCTCTTTGAATCTTACAGGTCCAGTATCGGTGTAATGAGGGGGATCGGATCCAGATGATGCAATACAGGTAAGGGAAGATTCTGGGTAAAACAATAGGTACTTAATTGATGTGGGGGTGAATGCTTCAGTGCTTAGGGGGTGGGATTAAGTGCACTGGTGAGCTGGAAGGGAAAATAAAATGTTTGGGGAGGGGCTAGGAAGATGAGAACTTTAGAGAAGGCCAGTTGAAGAAAAAACAACCTCAGTAGGCATTTTAAAGAGGTGGAAGGCCCCTGGTACATTGATTGGGTAGGTGGGGCGTGGGAGTGCCAGATGGGAGGATATCTGGGATGGGTTGAGGGTGGATGTGGTCCAAGTGAGGCATAAGGAGCTGGCTGGCGTTTGCGGGCTTTTCCTAATCCCAGGTGAGTGCCGTCCGGAGGTGGATGTCGAAGGAGTCTTGATGAGCAGAAGAGAAGGACTAGCTCATTTCTCCTTCCAGAAGCTTCTCAGCACCCTTCCTGGCCATGAGGACTGTTGCCCCTTCAGTGAGGACCCAGAACAGCTGATCCCCATGGAGAGGAAGAATCAGGAGCTGAGCTTCCATTCACTCATTCATTCACTCAATCGTATGTATTGAGCGCTGATTGTGTGCAGAGCACTGTACTAAGCGCTTGGGAAGTACAAGTTGGCAACATATAGAGGTGGTCCCATCTCTAAGGGAAAGTGATGGGGCCATGTGTGGATGACTAGGGGTTAATGCAGGAGGAGGATAAGGTGTGCAGAAGGGTCTGTCACTGCCAGTACTGGGGCTGGTTGTACCAACTGGGGCTAAGGCTCTGCATAGGGAACTGACTCGGTTTGACTTGACTTTGGGACTGAGGAGACCCAGGACCTTTAATTCTATAGATGGGTCATTCCTGCCTGAACCCACAGTCCTGTCCACAGGGTCACTCTGCAAATCCTCAGCACCTCTAGCGGTGGAACCCCTCTGTGCTTGACAGTGACTGCCTCTGAGGGAGTTGGGAGGGTGGGCTGAGGGGTTGGGGGGAGGAGCGGGGAAGAGCCTAGTGTTTAGAGTGATGCTGACTAAAGCGTTCTGTGGCTTGCTAGATGTGAGCTCTACTGGGCCAGGAAACTTCCCCAAGGCCCGCCATGCGGGGCTGTTCTGTGGAGGTATCATTCTCACGGACGTCGACCTCATTAATGCCTGGGTTCGGGGTCAGGGTTGGGTACTGGGTTGAAGGGCCTAACGTTCTCCCCAGGCTACCTGGCCACTCAAACTGCCTCTTTGTTCTCCAGCTTCTTGCTGTGGCTGTGGAAGTTCTCAAGGGCGTTTGGCTCCTGCAATCCATCAATGGTACGTGAGGGCTTACAGAGCACTGTACTAAGTGCTTGGTGGAGTAGAATGCAATACACCTGTTGCATGCCACCCTCACTCACCCACCTCAGGACACCTGTCCCCACTTGTCTGCAATTCTAACAGAGTTCTCTTCCTATCTTATAGGTCCAGCATGGATCTAATAAGGGGGACCCAGATGATACAATACAGGTAAGGGAAGAATCTGAGTAAAAAGATATGTACTTAATGGGGATTAATGCTTCAGGGCTTAGTGGGTGAGAGTAAGTGCATGGGTGAGCTGGAAATGAAAATAAAATGCATGTTTGGAGGGGTGGGGGCATTGGGGGCCGGCATCGGGGGCTGGCACTGGGGAGGAGAGCTTGTCAGAGAAGGCTTGTTAGAGAAGAAAAAATTTCAGTAGGGCTTTACAAGATGTGGGAGAAGGCTGGGAGATCCACTGGGAAGGTGCGGGTCGGGGGCGGAGGGAGGATGTGGTCCAAGTGAGGCATAAGGAGCAGGCTGGAGCTTTCAGGCTTTTTCTAATCCCAGGTAAGTGTCGTTTGAAGGTGGATGTCAGAGTCCTGATGATGGGATGAGATGGACCAGTGGATTTCCCTTCCCAGAACCTTCTCACCAACCTTCCTGGCCATGAGGACTGTTTCCCCTTCAGTGGGGACCCAGAGCAGCTGATCCCCATGGAGATGAGGAATCCAGTGCTGAGCTTCCATCTCTAAGGGAAGGTGATTGGGGGGCACGTGGGGATGATGAGGGGTTACTGCAAGAGGAGGACCAGGTGTGCAGAGGAGCCTGTCACTCTCAATACTGTGTCTGGTTCTCCCAACTGGGGCTAAGGCTCTGCATAGGGAACTGGTTCTGTCTGACTTAACTCTGGGACTGAGAAGACCCAGGGTCCTTAATTCTATAGAGGGGTCACTTCTCCCTGAATGCAGTCCTGTCCACAGGGTCACCCTGCAAATCCCCAGTTCCTTTAGAGGTGGAACCCCTCTGTGCTTGACAGTGACTGCCTCTGAGGGAGATGGGAGGGTGTTGGGGGAGAGGGGAAGGGGGAAGAGCCTAGTGTTAAGAGTGAAGCTCACTAAATGTTCTGTGGCTTGCTAGACATGAGCCTTTGTAGCCTGGGAAAACTTCCCCAAGGTTCTCCCTGCAGGGCTGTACTGTGGGGGTATCATCCAGAGGGATATTGACCTCATTAATGCCCAGGTTCAGGGTCAGGGATTGGTACTGGGGTGAAGGTCTTAAGGCTCCCTCTCAGAAGGCTTCCTGTCCACTCAGACTGCTCTTTGTTCTCCAGCTTCTCAGTGTGGCCGTGGAAGTTACAAAGGACATTTGGCTCCTGCAATTCATCAATGGTATGTGTGTGCTTAGTATATGCAGACCACTGTACTAAGTGTTTGGGAGAACACAAAGCAACAGAACTGGCACACCTGTTTCCTGCCACCCTGACTCATGACCTCAGAACACCTGTCCCCACTTGACTGCAATTCTAACAGAGTTCCCTTTCAATCTTATAGGTCCAGCGTCTGTTTGTTGGAGAGTCCCAGATGATACAACACAGGTAAGAGAAAGATATGAGTAAAAAGGTAGGTAAATGATGTGGGGTGAAAGCTTCAATGCTTAAAGGGTGGGATAAAGTGCATGAGCGAGCTGGAAGGGAAAACAAAGCGTATGTCGGAAGGGGCATTGGCCCGGGAGGATGAGAGCTTTAGTCGAGGCAGGCTTATTAGAGAAGAAACCATTCCGGTAGGGCTTTTAAAGCTGTGGGAGACGGGTGGTAGATCCACTGGATAGGTACGAGGTGGGGGTCCAGAGGGGAGGGTGTGTGGGATGGGTTGAGGGTGGATGGTGGTCCAGGTGAGGCGTAAGGAGCAAGCTGGAGCTTTCAGGCTCTTCCTGATCCCGGGTTAAGGCCGTCCGGAGGTGGATTTCGGAGGAGTCCTGATGATGGGAAGAGATGGATGGGGGGATTTCCCTTCCCAGAACCTTCTCACCACCCCTCCAGGCAATGAGGACTGTTGCCCCTTCAGTGAGAACCCAGAGCAGCTGATCCCCATAGAGAGGAAGAATCAGGAGCTGAGCTTCCATTGCTCAAGGGAAGGTGATTAGGGCATGTGTGGATAATTAGGAGTTACTGCAGGATGACTACAAGGTGTGTAGAGGGGCATGTCTGTCTCAGTATTCCACCATCTGGGGCTAAGACCTTGTGTAGGGAACAGGTTCTGTCTGATTTGACTGTGGAACTGAGAAGACCCAGGACCCTTAATTCTGTAGATGGGTCATTCCTACTTGAACCCACAGTCCTATCCACAGGGTCACCCTGCAAATCCTCTGATCCTCTAGAGGTGGAACCCCTTTGTGCTTGACAGTGACTGTCTCTGAGGGAGTTAAGAGGGGGTGGGGGAATGGGGTTGGGGGGGAGTGCCTAGTTAGCTGTGGAGCTGACTAGGTATTTTGTGGCTTACTAGATGTGAGTTCTTCTAGGCTGAAACACTTCCCCAAGGCCCTCCCTGCAGAGCTGTTCTGTGGCGGTTTCATCCTCGTGGACGTTGACCTTACCCATGCCCTCAGCGGGGGTGGAAGTCGGGTAGTGGGTTGAAGGGCCTGTGACTCCCTCTCAGAAGGCTTCCTGTCCACTCAGACCTGCTCTTGCTTGGTTCTCCAGCTTCTCTCTGTAGCTGTAGAAGTTCTAAAGGACACTTGGCTCCTCCAATCCATCAATGGTATGTGAGTGCTTAAGATATGCAGAGCACTGTACGAAGTGTACTAAGGACTGTATTCGGCCCTTCCAGAGTTGGAACTCCTGTGTGTGTGACAGTGACTGCCTCTGAGGGAGTCGGGAGGAGGTCGGGGGCAGGGGAATGGGAGGAGGGGAGAGTCTAGTGTTTAATAGTCTAGCTGGTTAGGTGATTTCTGGCTTGTTAGCCATGAGTTCTTCTAGGCCAGGAAATTTCCCCAACTTTCCCCGGGGCCGTTGATGGGGGATATCATCCCTTCCCTATTCTGACCTCATTAATGCCTGCATTGGGGGTCAGGGGTGGGTAGAGGGGTGAAGGGCCTAGCACTCCATATAGGAAGGCTATTTGGCCACTCACGCTTCCTCTCCGGTCTTCAGCTTCTTGCTGTGGCTGTGTTTAGTTCTAATAGACACTGCGTTCCTGCAGTCAGTCGACGGTACTGGAATGTTTACTACATGCAGAGCACTAACCTAAGTGCTTGGGGAGAGTACAGTGCAGTGGAATTAGCAGACGTGTTCCCTGTTCCCTGACTCACCACCGCCACACACTTGTCCCCGCTTGTCTGCTCACTGTGGTGTCTCCTTCCTTAAGACTGTTAGGCATGTCTTACATATTGTAACATAGTTCTTTTTCAGTAGTCTAGGTCCAGCATCAGTTTATTGGAGTGTCCCAGCTGATACAAGTGAGAGAAAGAGCTGAGTATATGCACCTAATTTCTGTGGGGGAATACTTCATTGCTTGGTGGGTGGGATTAAGTGCATGGGTGAGTTGGAAGGGAAAATAAAGTGTGTGTGTGTCCGTCCGTCCATTTGTCCATCCTATTCTCCCGTGGAGTTCAGTAGCATCCAACCTGCATCTTTGGTCGGGAGCATATAAGGGTTTGGTACAGAGTACTGCAAGCCTTCCCACTCCTCTGTTTAGTCTGCCACTGGAGACTTGTCCTTTAAGTCCAGGCCTCTCCCAACCTGGGAGTATGGAGATTCAATGGCAGGGGTAGGGAAGGGTAGAGAATCCAGGCTATCTGTGGCTGTTCTCTCACACCTACTGAAAACCAGGTTGACTTGTGGGGTATTGGAGGAATGTCTCTGTTACAGAAACTGCATCATTTGCATCTCTACTCATTTCCTTCTCAACTTGCAGGAGCACCATCAGACTGATCCCTCCGGGAAGCGCTGCTGGGGGAAATCTCGGCAATAGGACCACTTAAATGATAACATAACTGGTGAGAAGTAATTTAACTTGGTCTGTCATCTGCTCAGCAATAGTGATTCCCCTCTCTGTGACTCCCATGCGTATTTCTTTGACCATCTGTTCTAGACTTAATTCCTACCTTGAGCCCCCAGGGACTATAACCCCTTCCTTCTCAAAGGAGGCAACTTCCAGGGCTTAATAATTTACTCTGCATAACCAATACTTTCCTATCAGAGACTCGCACCACTGGATTTATCTTGTCTCCAAATAATCCTCAACCACTCCACAACCACTGTCATCCTTCCCAGCTACGCATTTTCCGTTGGGTCCGACACGCCCGTCCCCCTGCTCCGACGGGAACTATCCCCCATGCTCCGTCTGGCCCTATCGTCCTTCTCTGTAAGGTCCTATCTCTCCTTCTCTATCTGGTACTATCACCCGTTCTCTGTCTGGTTCTGCCCCCCTTCTGTGTCTGGCTCTGTAGCTTGGCTCCCCCTGGGCCCGCTCCCTCCGGACCCGCCCCCCCCCGCTTTCTCTGGATCCCTGCCCCTGCTCTCTCTGGACCGGCCCCACCCCTGCTCTCTCTGGACCGCCCCCAACAGCTCTCTATGGACCACCTCCCCCAGCTCTCTGGGCTGCCCCCCGGAGCGCTCTCTGGACCGGTCCCCCACCCCAGCTCTCTCTGGACCAGCCCCCCACCCCTGATCTCTCTGGACCGCCCACCTCCCCACCCCTGTTCTGTCTGTAGCTATTTCTGCCTTGCTCCTTCTGGAATTATTCCCACCTTACTCTGTCTGGAACTATCTCTCCACCCCCCGCCCCCTTGCTCTGTCTGGACCTATCCCCACTGTTCTGTATGGACCTATCCCCCCTGCTCCCTCTAGTCCTGTTGTCCTTCTCTCTAAAGTCCTATCTCTCCTTATCTATCTGGTCCTATCACCCCTTCTCTTTCTGGTTCTGCCCCCCTTCTCTGTCTGGCTGTGCAACCTCGCTCTCTCCAGACCCGCCCCCGCCCGCTCCCTCGGGACCCGCCCTCCCTGCTCCCTCTGTACTTGCCTGCCCAACCTGCTCTCTTGGGACCGGGTGCTCTCTCTGGACCGCCCCCACGCCCCCAGCTCTTTCTGGAAGTATTCCTCCCCACCTCCGGTCTGTCTGGAACTATTCCCGCCTTGCTCTGTCTGGAACTATTTCTCCCCCCCCACTTTGGTCTGTCTGGACCTATCCCCACTGTTCTGTGTGGACCTATACCCCTGTTCCCTCTAGTCCTATTGTGCTTCTCTGTAATGTCCTATCTTTCCTTCTCTATCTGGTCCTATCACCCCCTCTCTGTCTGGCTCTGCCGCCTGGCTCCCTCCGGACTTGCCCATCCACCGTGCTCTCTCCGGACTGATGCCCACCCTGCTCTGTCTGGAACTATTCCCGCCTTGCTCCGGCTGGAACTATTTCCCCACCGCCCTTGCTCTGTCTGGACCTATCCCCACTGTTCTGTATGGACCTATGCTCCCTGCTTGCTTTAGTCCTAGTGTCCTTCTCTGTAAGGTCCTTTTTCTCCTTCTGTACCTGGTTCTATCACCCCTTCTCTGGTTCTGCCCCCTTCTCTGTTTGGCTCTGCAGCCCGGCACTCTCCGGACTTGCCCCCCCTGCTCTCTGGACTTGCCCCCCCTGCTCTCCGGACTTGCCCCCCCTGCTCTCCGGACTTGCCCCCCCTGCTCTCCGGACTTGCCCCCCCTGCTCTCCAGACTTGCCCCCCCTGCTCTCCGGACTTGCCCCGCCTGCTCCCTCCGGACTTGCCCCCCCCGCTCCTTCCATATTTGCCCCCCCCCGGACTTGCCCCTGCCCGCTCTCTCCAGACTCCATCTGGAACTATTCCTGCCTTGCTCCGTCGGGAGCTATTCCCCCACCGCCTTGCTCCGTCGGGAGCTATTCCCCCACCGCCTTGCTCCGTCGGGAGCTATTCCCCCACCGCCTTGCTCCGTCGGGAGCTATTCCCCCACCGCCTTGCTCCGTCGGGAGCTATTCCCCCGCCTTGCTCCGTGCAGAGCTATTCCCCCCCGCCTTGCTCCGTGCGGAGCTATTCCCCCCCGCCTTGCTCCGTGCGGAGCTATTCCCCCCCGCCTTGCTCCGTGCGGAGCTATTCCCCCCCCCCCGCCTTGCTCCGTCGGGAGCTATTCCCCCCTGCCTTGCTCCGTCGGGAGCTATTCCCCCCCCCGCCTTGCTCCGTCGGGAGCTATCCCCCCCCCCCCGCCTTGCTCCGTCGGGAGCTATTCCCCCCCCCCCCCGCCTTGCTCTGTCGGGAGCTATTCCCCCCCCCCGCCTTGCTCCGTCGGGAGCTGTTCCCCCCCCGCCTTGCTCCGTCGGGAGCTACTCCCCCCACCTTGCTCCGTCGAGAGCTATTCCCCCCGCCTTGCTCCGTCGGGAGCTATCCCCACTGTTCTGAATGGACCTATCCCGCCCGCTCCCTCTAGTCCTATTGTGCTTCTCTGTAAGGTCCTATCTCTCCTTCTCTGTTTGGTTCTGCCACCTTTCTCTGTCTGGCTCTGCATCCCGACTCTCTCCGGATCTGCCCCTGCCCGCTCTTTCCGGACACTTGCCCCCACCCCCCAGCTCTCTGCAGAGCTGACCCCCCCACCCCCCCACCCCCGCCCCGGCTCTCTCCAGACCTGCCTCCCGCCGCTCTCTGCGGACCCGGCCCCCTCCCCCGCTCTGTCCAGACTTGCCACCCCCCTCCCCCGGTCTCTCCAGACCGGGCCCCCCCGCTCTCTCCGGACCGTCCCTCACCCTTTCTCACTGGACCACCCCCCTCTGCTCTCTCTGGACCGGCACACCCGCTGCTCTTTCTGGAAGTATTCCCCCCCCCCCCCACCCCACCACTCTGTCTGGAAGTATTCCTGCCTTGCTCAGTCTGGAAGTATTCCCGCCTTGCTCTGTCTGGAACTATTCCCCCCCACCCACCACTTGCTCTGTCTGGGCCTATCCCCACTGTTCTGTATGGACCTATCAATCAATCAATCAATCAATCGTATTTATTGAGCGCTTACTGTGTGCAGAGCACTGCACAAAGCGCTTGGGAAGTACAAGTTGGCAACATATAGAGACAGTCCCTACCCAACAGTGGGCTCACAGTCTAAAAGGGGGAGACAGAGAACAAAACCAAACATACTAACAAAATAAAATAAATAGAATAGATATGTACAAGTAAAATAGAGTAATAAATATGTACAAACATATATACATATATACAGGTGCTGTGGGGAAGGGAAGGAGGTAAGATGGGGAGGATGGACAGGGGGAAGAGGGGGAGAGGAAGGAAGGGGCTCAGTCTGGGAAGGCCTCCTGGAGGAGGTGAGCTCTCAGTAGGGCCTTGAAGGGAGGAAGAGAGCTAGCTTGGCGGATGGGCAGAGGTAGGGCATTCCAGGCACAGGAGATGACGTGGGCCGGGAGTCGATGGCGGGACAGGTGAGAACGAGGTACGGTGAGGAGATTAGCGGCAGAGGAGCGGAGGGTGCGGGGTGGGCTGTAGAAGGAGAGAAAGGAGGTGAGGTAGGAGGGGGCGAGGTGATGAAGCCCAGGGTGAGAAGTTTCTGCCTGATGTGCAGATTGATTGGTAGCCAGTGGAGATTTTTGAGGAGGGGAGTAACATGCCCAGAGCGTTTCTGGACAAAGACAATCCGGGCAGCAGCATGAAAAATGGTTTGAAGTTGGGAGAGACACGAGGATGGGAGATCAGAGAGAAGGCTGATGCAGTAGTCCAAACGGGATAGGATGAAAGCTTGAACGAGCAGTGTAGCATTATGGATGGAGAGGAAAGGGCGGATCTTGGCAATGTTGCGGAGCTGAGACCGGCAGGTTTTGGTGACGGCTTGGATGTGAGGGGTGAATGAGAGAGCGGAGTCGAGGATGACACTAAGGTTGCGGGCTTGTGAGACGGGAAGGAGTTCCACCAGTCCTATTGTCCTCTTTAAGGTCCTATCTCTCCTTCTCTATCTCGTCCTATCACCCCTTCTCTGTCTGGTTCTGCAGCCTGGCTCTCTCCGGACTTGACCCCGCCCGCTTTCTCTGGACACCCCCCCCCCCTCACTGGATGGCACAACCCCCCCGCTCTCATTGGACGCCCCCCCCCCCCGCCTCTGGACTGCCCCCCCCCATTCTGTCTGGAAGTATTCCAGACAGAAATCTGGAAGGATTTCCACATTGCTCCATCTGGAAGTATTCCCGCCTTGCTCTGTCTGGAGCGATTCCCCGCCTTTGCTCTGTCTGTACCTATCCCCACTGTTCTTTATGGACCTATTCCCCCTGCTCCCCCCAGTCCTATCTCTCCTTCTCTGTCGGGTCCTATCTCTCCTTCTCTGTCGGGTCCTATCACCCCTTCTCTGTCTGGTTCTGCTGCCCAGCTCTCTTCGGACCCGCCCCTGCCCTTTCCCTCCGGACCCGCCCCTGCCTGCTCCCTCTGTACTTGTCTGCCCACCCTGCTCTCTCTGGACTGGGTGATCTCTCGGGACCACCTCCCCCCCCACCCCCCGCTCTTTCCGGAAGTATTCCCCCCACCCTCAGTCTGTCTGGAACTATTTCCAACTTGCTCCGTCTGGAACTATTCACCCCCACCCGGCCTCCCTTTGCTCTCTCTGGACTTATCCCAATTGTTCTGTATGGACCTATCCCCCCCTGTTCCCTCTAGTCCTATTGGCCTTCTCTGTAAGGTCCTATATCTTCTTCTCTATCTGGGCCTATCACCCCTTCTCTGTCTGGTTCTGACCCCCTTCTCTCTCTGGCTTTGCAGCCTGGCTCTCTCTGGACTTGTCCCTGCCCGCTCTCTCCGGACCGGCCCGCCCCCCCCCCCGGACCCGCCCCCCTGCTCTCTCTGGACCGAACCCCCCACCCTGCTCTCTTTGGACCACCCACCCGCTCTCTCTGGACAAGCTCCCCCTCAACTCTCACTGGAGCGCCCCTCCCCACCCTGCTCTTTCTGGAAGTATTTCCACCCCCCCCTCCTTCTGTCTGGAAGGATTCCCTCCCCCACCTCATTCTGTCTAGAACTATTCCCGCCATGCTCCATCTGGAAGTATTCCCCGCCTTTGCTTTGTCTGGACCTATCCCCGCTGTTCTGTATGGACCTATCCCCCCTGCTCCCTCTACTCATATTGTCCTTCTCTGTAAGGTTCTATCTCTCCTTCTCTATCTGGTCCTATCACCCCTTCTCTGTCTGGTTCTGCCCCCTTTCTCTGGCTCTGCTGCCTGGCTTTCTCTGGACCCGCCCGCTCTCTCCCGACCCGCCCCCGACCCGCTCTCTCTGGACCGGCCCCCTCCTCTCTCTCTCCAGACCAGTCCCCTCCCCCGCTCTCTCTGGACTGCCCCGCCGCTCTTTCTGGAAGTATCGCACCCCCGTTCTGTCTGGAACTATTCCTGCCTTTCTCCGTCTGGAACTATTACCCCCACCCCCGCCGCTCCTTCTGGACCTATCCCCACTGTTCTGTATGGACCTATGCTCCCTGCTCCCTTTAGTCCTATTGTCCTTCTCTGTAAGGTCCTATCTTCCTTCTCTGTCTGGTCCTATCACCCCTTCTCTGTCTGGTTCTGCCCCCCCTTCTCTGTCTGGCTCTACTGCCCGGCTCTCTCCAGCCCCAGCCCCCCGCCCCCCCACTCTCTCCCAACCACCCCCACCCGCTCACACTGGACCGGCACCCCCCTGCTTTTTCTGGAGGTATTCCCCCACGGCCCCCCCGTTCTGTTTGGAACTATCCTGCCTTGCTCCGTCTGGAACTATTCTCCCATCTTTACTCTGCCTGGACCTATCCCCACTGTTCTGTATGGAACTATACCCCCTGTTCCCTCTAGTCCTATTGTGTTCTCTGGAGGTCCTATCTCTCCTTCTCTATTTGGTCCTATCACCCCTTCTCTGTCTGGTTCTGCCACCCTTCTCTATCTGGCTCTACAGCCCGGCTCTCTCTGGACCGCCCCACCTCCTCCCCTGTCTCTGGACTGCCTCCCCCCCCCCCGGCTCTTTCGGGAAGTATTTCCCCCCCCAGTTCTGTCTGGAGCTATTCCCCCCTTTGCTCTGTCTGGACATATCCACACTGTTCTGTATAAACCTATTCCCCCTTCTCCCTCTTGTCCTATTGTCCTTCTCTGTAAGGTCCTATCTCTCCTTCTCTAACTGGTCCTATCACCCCTTCTCTGTCTGGCTCTGCAGCCTGGCTCTCTCTGGACTTGCCCCTGCCCACCCTCTCTGGACCGCCCCCCCCAACCCCGCTCTGAACCGCCCCCCCCCCCTGAACCGCCCCCAAACCCCGGTCTCTCTGGACCCCCCCCCCCACTGTCTCTGGACCGACCCCCCTGACATCAGTCTGTCCTAATCCTCCTCGACCTCTCAGCTGCCTTTGACACTGTGGACCACCCCCTTCTCCTCAACACGCTATCTGACCTTGGCTTCACAGACTCCGTCCTCTCCTGGTTCTCCTCTTATCTCTCTGGTCGTTCTTTCTCAGTCTCTTTTGCAGGCTCCTCCTCCCCCTCCCATCCTCTTACTGTGGGGGTTCCCCAAGGTTCAGTGCTTGGTCCCCTTCTGTTCTCAATCTACACTCACTCCCTTGGTGACCTCATTCGCTCCCACGGCTTCAACTATCGTCTCTACGCTGATGACACCCAGATCTACATCTCTGCCCCTGCTCTCTCCCCCTCCCTCCAGGCTCGCATCTCCTCCTGCCTTCAGGACATCTCCATCTGGATGTCCGCCCGCCACCTAAAGCTCAACATGTCGAAGACTGAGCTCCTTGTCTTCCCTCCCAAACCTTGTCCTCTCCCTGACTTTCCCATCTCTGTTGACGGCACTACCATCCTTCCCGTCTGACAAGCCCGCAACCTTGGTGTCATCCTCGACTCCGCTCTCTCATTCACCCCTCACATCCAAGCCGTCACCAAAACCTGCCGGTCTCAGCTCCGCAACATTGCCAAGATCCGCCCTTTCCTCTCCATCCAAACCGCTACCCTGCTAATTCAAGCTCTCATCCTATCCCGTCTGGACTACTGCACTAGCCTTCTCTCTGATCTCCCATCCTCGTGTCTCTCTCCACTTCAATCCATACTTCATGCTGCTGCCCGGATTATCTTTGTCCAGAAACGCTCTGGGCATATTACTCCCCTCCTCAAAAACCTCCAATGGCTACCGATCAATCTGCGCATCAGGCAGAAACTCCTCACCCTGGGCTTCAAGACTCTCCATCACCTCGCCCCCTCCTACCTCACCTCCCTTCTCTCCTTCTACTGCCCAGCCCGCACCCTCCGCTCCTCCACCTGCTAATCTCCTCACCGTACCTCGCTCTCGCCTGTCCCGCCATCGACCCCCGGCCCACGTCATCCCCCGGGCCTGGAATGCCCTCCCTCTGCCCATCCGCCAAGCTAGCTCTCTTCCTCCCTTCAAGGCCCTGCTGAGAGCTCACCTCCTCCAGGAGGCCTTCCCAGACTGAGCCCCTTCTTTCCTCTCCCCCTCGTCCCCCTCTCCATCCCCCCGTCTTACCTCCTTCCCTTCCCCACAGCACCTGTATATATGTATATATGGTTGTACATATTTATTACTCTATTTATTTATTTTACTTGTACATTTCTATCCTATTTATTTTATTTTGTTGGTATGTTTGGTTCTGTTCTCTGTCTCCCCCTTTTAGACTGTGAGCCCACTGTTGGGTAGGGACTATCTCTATGTGTTGCCAATTTGTACTTCCCAAGTGCTTAGTACAGTGCTCTGCACATAGTAAGCGCTCAATAAATACAATTGATTGATTGATTGATCAGCTCTTTCTGGAAGTATTTCCCCGCCTCCCCTTCCCATCCCCACCCCGTTCTGTCTGGAACTGTTCCTGCCTTGCTCCATCTGGAACTCTCCCCCCACCCCCTGCTCTGCCTGGACCTTATCCCCACTGTTCTGTATGGACCTATTCCCCCTGCTCCCCCCAGTCCTATTGTCCTCCTCTGTAAGGCCCTATCTCTCCTTCTCTATCGGGTCCTATCACCCCTTCTCTGTCTGGTTCTGCCCCCCTTCTCTGTCTGGCTCTGCAGCCCGGCTGTCTCCGGACCTGCCCCCTCTGGCTCTCTCCGGACCCTGCACCCCCCAGCTCTCCCTGGACTGCCCCCCTCGCTGTCTCTGGACCGCCCCCACCCCCCACCCCGCTCTCTGGACCACCCCCCCGCTCTCTCTGGACCTCCCCCCCCCCGCTCTCTCTGGACAGGCCACCCCCAGATCTCACTGGACCGCCCCCCCACTTTCTGAAAGTATTTCCACCCCCACCCCCCGATATTCTGTCTGGAAGTATTCCTGCCTTGCTCTGTCTGGAAGTACCCCCCCCGCCCCGCCCACCCCATTCTGTCTGGAACTATTCCCACCTTGCTCTGTCTGGAACTATTCCCCGCCTTTGCTCTGTCTGGACTTATCCCCACTGTTCTGTATGGACCTATCCCCCCTGTTCCCTCTAGTCCAATTTTCCTTCTATTTAAGGTCCTATCACCCCTTCTCTGTCTGGTTCTACCCCCTTCTCTGTCTGGCAATGCTGCCCAGCTCTCTCCAGACCCGCCCCCGCCTGCTCCCTTCGGACCTGCCCCTGCCTGCTCCCTCCCCGGTCCCCCCCCCCCACCAGGGGCTCTCTCTGGACTGCCCCCCACCCACCAGGCGCTGTCCCTGGACCGTCAAAGCCCCCCCGCTCTTTCTGGAAGTATTACCCCCTCCCTCCCCCATTCTGTCTGGAACTATTCCTACCTTGCTATGTCTGGAACTATTCCTGCCTTTGCTTTGTCTGGACCTATCCCTACTGTTCTGTATGGAACTATCCCCACTGTTCCCTCTAGTCCTATTTTCCTTCTCTGTCTGGCTCTGCAGCCCAGCTCTCTCCAGACCCACCCCCCACCTGCTATCTCCTGATCCTGCTGTCTCTGGACCGGTCCCCCCCTGCCGTCTCTGGACCGGTCCCCCCTGCCATCTCTGGACCGGCACCCCCCAAGTATCTCTGGACTGCCCCCTTCCCCCCCCGCTGCCCTCTCTGGACCGCCCCTCCCGCTGCTGTTTCTGCACCGGCCCACCCCAGTCATTTTGGCCCTGCCCCCCAGCCCTCTCTGGACCTATTTGCCCTGCTTTCTCTGGACCTGCCCCCTCGGCTCTCTCTGGACCTGCCCCCTCGGCTCTCTCTGGACTGGCCCCCCCGTTCTCTCTGGCCAACACCTCCCTCTCTGGCCCTGCCCCCCTGCCCTGTCTGCACCTATATGCCCTGCTTTCCCTGAACCTGTCCCCCCCGCTCTTGCTGAACCTGCCCCCCCCCCCCACTTTTTCAGTACCCCCCCGGCTCTTTCTGAAGCGCCCCCCCCACCCCTGGCTCTTTCTGGACTGCCACCCCCGGCTCTTTCTGGACTGCCACCCCTGGCTCTTTCTGGACTACCCCCCCACCCCAGCTCTTTCCGGACCGGCTCCCCGTGCCGTCTCCGGACCGGCTCCCCCTGCCGTCTCCGGACCGGCTCCCCCTGCCGTCTCCGGACCGTCCCTCCCTGCTGTCTTTGGACCGCCCGCCTGCCGCCGCCACCATCTCTGGACATGCCCCCCGGCCTTCCTCCCCTGCTCTCTTTGGACTGCCCTCACCCTGCTGTCTCTGGACCGGCACCCACCAGCTATCTCTGAACTGGACCTGCCCTCCCCGCCCTCTCTGGACCTGCTCCCCCGCACTCTCTTTCTGGACCTGCCCCCCCCCGACCTCTCTGGATCTGCTCCCCCCCGCTCTCTCTGGACCTGTCCCCACCACCACCCCACTCTCTGGACCTGCCCCCCACTCCCGCTCTCTCTGAACCTGTGCCCCCCCACCCCCCCACTCTCTATGGACCTGCGCGCCCCCCATCTCTGGACCTGCTCCCCTTCTCTCTCTGGACCTGCTCGCCTGCTCTCTCTGGACCTGCCCTCCTGCTCTCTCTGGACCTGCCCCCCCTGCCATCTGTGGCCCTGCCCTCCTGGCTCTGCCCCGCCTTCCCTCTCTGAACCTATATGCCCTGCTGTCTGTGGACCGGCCACCCCTGCCGTCTCTGGACTGCCCCCCCCCCCCCACCATCTCTGAACATGCCCCCCCTGCTTTCCTCCCCTGCTCTCTGTGGACTGGCACCCGCCAGCTATCTCTGGACTGGACCCCCCACCACACCCTCTCTGGACCCACCCTCCCCGCCATCTCTGGACCTGCTCCTCCCCGCCCTCTCTGGACCTGTCCCCACCTACCCCCCGACCTTCTCTGGATTTGACCCCCCTGTTCTCCCTGGACCGACTTCCCCTGCTCTCTCTGGACTGGCCTCCCCTACTGTCTTTAGACTCCCCCACCTCCCAGCTCTCTCTGGACTACCCCCACCAGCTTTCTCTGGAACCCCCCCCCTACCCCCCCATCATCTCTAGACCTCCCCACCAACCCGACCTTCTCTGGAATTGACCCCCCTGTTCTCCCTGGACCGGCTTCCTCTGCTCTCTCTGGACTGGCCTCCCCTACTGTCTCTAGACCCCCCCACCTCCCAGCTCTCTCTGGACTGCCTCCACCAGCTTTCTCTGGACCTGCCCCCCCCATCGTCTCTAGACCTGCCCCCCCCCCCCCCGACCTTCTCTGGAATTGACCCCCCTGCTCTCTCTGGACTGGCCTCCCCTACTCTCTCTAGACTCCCCCACCTCCCAGCTCTCTCTGGAATGCCCCCACCAGCTTTCTCTGGAACCCCCCACCAGGTCTCTGGACCTGCCCCCCCGTCCTCTCTAGACCTGCCCCCCCCACCCTCTCTGGACCTCCCCACCCACCCACTCCCAGCCCTCTCTGGACCTATATGCCCTGCTCTCTCTGGACTGCCCCGCCATCTCTGGCCCTGCCTGCCCTCCCTGGATCGGCCACCCCACCTTTCTGGAAATGCCACCCCCCGCCCTTTCTGGATATTCCCCCCCCCTCCCCGGACATGCCCCTCCTGTTCTCCCTGGCCCTCCTCCCCTGCTCTCTCTGGACCACCCCCCCCCCCCGGCTCTCTCTGGACCTGCCTGCCAGAGGGCCCCCCCTCCCACTCTCCCTGGACCTGCCCGCTCCCGCCATCTCTGGACTGGCCCCCCTCTGCTGTCTCTGGATTGGCCCCCCCTGCTCTGTCTCTGGATCTGGCCCCCCTGCTCTCCCTCTGGATCTGCCCCCATGCTCTCTCTCTTGATCTCACCCCCACCCCGTTCTGTCTATCTGGACCAGGACCTGCCTCCCTGCTCTCTCGGGACTGCCCCCACCTGCTCTCTCTGCAGAGACCCACCCCTCTCTCTCTGGCCCTGCCCTCTGTGGCCCTGCCCCTCTGGCCCTGCCCCCCAACTTTCTCTGCACCTATATGCCCTGTTGTCTCTGGACCGCCCTTCCCACCCCCCGCCGTCTCTGGACGTGCCCCCCCTGCCTTCCTCCCCTGCTCTCTCTGGACCAGCACACCCCAGCTATCTCTGGAATGGCCTCCCCCACCCTGCCCTCTCTGGACCTGCCCTCCCCGCTCTGTCTGCTCCCTGCCAACCCTCTCTGGACCTGCCCCACTGCTCTCCCTGGACCTGCCCCCCCGCTCTCCCCGGACCTGCCCTGCCCCGCCCTCTCTGGACCTGCCCCCCCCCGCCCTCTCTGGACCTGCCCCCCCCACCCTCTCTGGACCTGCCCCCCCCTACCCTCTCTGGACCTGCCCCCCTGTTCTCTCTGGACCTGCCCCCCTGGCTCTATCGAATGGTGCTTCCCCTGCCGTATCTGGACCTGCCTGCCCCCGTCCCCTCTGGACCGATGCCCCTGCCCTCTCTGGACCTGCCCTCCGAACTTCTCTGGAATTGCCCCACTGTTCTCCCTGGACTGGCTTCTTCTGCTCTCTCTGGACTGGCTGCTTCTGCTCTCTCTGGACTGGCCTCCCCTGCTGTCTCTAGACCACCCTCCCCCAAACTCTCTCTGGACCACCCCCCCACTGCTCTCCGGACCCCCCTCCCCTGCCAGGTTTCTCTGCCCGTCCCCCAGCTCTCTCTGGACTGCCCCCACCAGCTTTCTCTGGACCCCCCCCACCAAGCTCTCTTTGGACCTGCCCCCCCACCCTCTCTGGACCTGCCCCCCATCCTCTCTAGACCTGCCCCCCCCGACCTCTCTGGACCTCCCCCCCGCAGACCTATATGCCCTGCTCTCTCTGGACTGCCCCACCATCTCTGGCCCTGCCCACCCCCTGCCCTCTCTGGAAATCCCCTCCCCACCCTTTCTGGACATCCCCCTCCATCTCTGGACATGCCCCTCCTGCTCTCCCTGGACCTCCTCCCCTGCTCTGCCTGGACCTCTTCCCCAGCTGTCTCTGGACCTGCTCTCTCTGGACCAGCCCACCCCCACCCCCCACCCCCAGCCCCCAGCCAGTTCACCCTGGACCTGCCTCCCTGCTGTCTCTGGACTGGCTCCCCCTGCTCTCTCTGCAGTGGCCCACCCCTCTCCTTCTGGCCCTGCCCTCTGTGGCCCTGCCCCCCTGCCCCCCTGGCTCTGCCCCCCCACCCTCTCTGCACCTATATTCCCTGCTGTCTCTGGACCCGCCCTCCCGCCATCTCTGGACATGCCCCCCTTGCTTTCCTCCCCTGCTGTCTTTGGACTGCCCCGACTCTGCTCTCTGTGGACCGGCACCCCCCAGCTATCTCTGGACTGGACCCACCCACCCCGCCCTCCCCGCCCTCTCTGGACCTGCCCTCCCCGCCCTCTCTGGATCTGCCCTCCCTGCCCTCTCTGGATCTGCCCTCCCTGCCCTCTCTGGACCTGCTCCCCCCCGACCCTCTCTGGACCTGCTCCCTCCGACCTCTCTGGACCTGCTCCCCCCTGCCCTCAATGGACCTGTCCCCCCCCGTGGACCTGCCCCCCTGCTCTCTCTGGCCCTGCCCTCCTGCTCTCTCTGGACCTGCACCCCTGCTCTCTCTGGACCTGCCCTCCTGCTCTCTCTGACCCTGCCCCCCACCCCCCTGGCCCTGCCCCCCCTGCCCTCTATGCACCTATATGCCCTGCTGTCTCCTGACCGCCCCCCCGCCCCCTGCTGTCTCTGGGCCGCCCCCACCCTGCCATCTCTGGACATGCCCCCTCGCCTTCCTCCCCTGCTCTCTTGTGGACTGGCACCCCCCAGCTATCTCTGGACTGGACCTGCCACCCCGCCCTCTCTGGACCTGCTCCTCCTGCCCTTTCTGGACCTGCCCCCCCACCGTGCTCTCTGGATCTGCCCCCCCGCTCTCTCTGGATCTGACCCCCCCCACTTTCTCTGGATCTGCACCCCCCCGCTGTCTCTGGATCTGCCCCACTGCTCTCTCTGCACCGGCCCCCTCCCCCGTTCTCTCTGCAGTGGCCCACTCCTCTCTCTCTGGCCCTGCCCTCTCTGCACCTATATGCCCTGCTGTCTCTGGACCGGCTCCCCGTGCCATCTCTGAACACCGCCCCCCCACTGCCTCTGGCTCTGCCAGCCCCCTGCCCTCTCTGAATCGGCCCCCCTGCCCTCTCTGGACATGCCCCCGCCTGCTCTCCCTGGACCTCCTCCCTTGCTCTCGCTGGACTGTGCCCCCCACCCCCGGCTCTCTCTGGACCAGCCCCCCTCCCACCCCTGGCTCTCTCTGGACCTGCCTGCCAGAGAGGGCAGGGAAGGCAGGGCCAGAGGGCCAGAGGGGGCAGGGGGGCATGACCACAGCAGGCGGGGGGGGGGACCCCCACTCTCCCTGGACCTGCCCCCCCTGTCGTCTCTAGACCGGCCCCCCTCTGCCGTCTCTGGATCGGCCCCCCCGGTCTCTCTGTGGATCTGCCCCCACCCCCCAATGCTCTCTCTGGACCCCCCCGGTCTATCTGGACCTGCCTCCCTGCTCTCTCCGGGCTGGCTGCCTCACTGCCCACCCCTCTTTCTCTGGCCCTGCCCCCCCACCCTCTGTGGCCTTGCCCCCGACCCTCTCTGCACCTATAAGCCCTGTCATCTCTGGATTGGCCCCCCCTGCTGTCTCTGGACATGCACCCTTCCCACCCCCCACCGTCTCTGGACATGCACCCTCTGCCTTCCTCCCCTGCTCTCTCTGGACTGTCACCCCCCAGCTATCTCTGGAATGGCCACCCCCACCCTGCCCTCTATGGACCTGCCCTTCCTGTTCTATCAGCTCCCCCCAACCCTCTCTGGACCTGCCTGCCCTTCTCTCCCTGGACCTGCCCCCCCAGCCCTCTCTGGAACTGCCCCCCCCCCCACCGGCTCTATCGAATGGCGCTCCCCCTGCTGTATCTGGACTTGCCTGCCCCTGCCCTCTCTGGACCTGCCCCCCCAACCTTCTCTGGAATTGACCCTCCTGTTCTCCCTGGACCGGCTTCCCCTGTTCTCCCTGGACCGGCTTCCCCTGTTCTCCCTGGACCGGCTTCTCCTGTTCTCCCTGAACCTCCTCCCCTGCCCTCTCTGGACTCCTCCCCTCCCCCCCCCCGGCTCTCTCTGGACCAGCCCCCCCACCCCCGGCTCTCTCTCGACCTGCCTCCCTGCTCTCTCTGGACTGGTCCCCCCTGCTGTCTCTGCAGTGGCCCACCCCTCTCCTTCTGGCCCTGCCCCCCCTGCCCTCTGTGGCCCTGCCCCCCTGGCTCTGCCCCCCTGCCCTCTCTGCACCTATATGCCCTGCTGTCTGCGGACCGCCCCTGCCGCCGTCTCTGGACCACCACCCACCCGCCATCTCTGGACATGCCCCCCTGCTTTCCTCCCCTGCTCGTTTTGGACTGCCCCGAACCTGCTCTCTGTGGACCGGGACCCCCCAGCTATCTCTGGACTGGACCCCCCACCCTGCCCTCTCTGGACCCGCCCTCCCCGCCATCTCTGGACCTGGTCCCCCTCACTCTCTCTGGACCTGCTCCCCCCCACCCTCTCTGGACCTGCTCCCTCCGATGTCTCTGGACCAGCCTCCACCCCTGCCCTCTCTGGACCTTCTCCCCTGCTCTCTCTGGACCTTCTCCTCTCCCCTCTCTGGACCTGCCCCCCCTGCTCTCTCTGGACCTTCTCCTCTCCCCTCTCTGGACCTGCCCCCCCCCGCTCTCTCTGGACCTTCTCCTCTCCCATTTCTGGACCTGCCCCTCCCCCCTGCTCTCTCTGGCCCCGCCCCCCTGCTCTCTCTGGCCCTGCCCCCTTGCTCTCTCTGGCCCTGCCCCCCTGCTCTCTCTGGCCCTGCCCTCCTGCTCTCTCTGGCCCTGCCCTCCTGCTCTCTCTGGCCCTGCCCCCCCACCCTCTCTGCACCTATATGCCCTGCTGTCTCTTGACCAGCCCCCCCCCTGCTGTCTCTGGACCGCCCCCACCCCGCCATCTCTGGACATGCCCCCTCACCTTCCTCCCCTGCTCTCTTTGGACCACCCCCACCCTGCTCTCTGTGGACCAGCACCCCCCAGCTATCTCTGGACTGGACCCACCACCCCACCCTCTCTGGACCTGCCCTCCCCGCCATCTCTGGACCTGCTCCCCCTGCCCTCTCTGGACCTGCCCCCCCCCAACCCCGGATATGCCGACCTGCTCTCTCTGGATCTGCCCCCTTGCTCTCTCTGGTTCTGCCCCCTTGCTCTCTCTGGATCTGCCTCCCTGCTCTCTCTGGACCGCCCCCACCACCCCGCTCTCTCTGCAGTGGCCCACCGCTCTCTCTCTGACCCTGCCCCCCCGCTCTCTGTGGCCCTGCCCCCTCTGGCCCTGCTTTCTCTGCACCTATATGCCCTGCCGTCTCTGGACAGACCCCCCTCTGCCGTCTCTGGATCGGTCCCCCCGGTCTCTCTTTGGATCTGCCCCCCCTCAACCGCTCTCTCTGGACCGCCCCCTGTCTATCTGGACCTGCCTCCCTGCTCTCTCCGGGCTGGCTGCCTCTCTGCCTACCCCTCTCTCTCTGGCCCTGCCCCCCCTACCCTCTGTGGCCCTGCCCCCTCTGGCCCTGACCTCTCTGCACCTATATGCCCTGCTGTCTCTGGACCGGGTCCCCCAGCCGTCTCTGAACACCCCCCCCCCACAGCTGTCTCTGGCCCTGTCAGCCCCCTGCCCTCTCTGGATCGGCTCTCCCCTTCCCTCTCTGGACATGACCCCTCCACCCTCTCTGGAAATGCCCCTCCTGCTCTCCCTGGACCTCCTCCCCTACTCTTTTTGGACACACACCCCCGCCCCCGGCTCTCTCTGGACCTGCCTGCAGGTCCAGGGGGCAAAGGGGGCAGGGGGGCATAACCACAGCGGGCAGGGGGACCCCGACTCTCTCTGGACATGCCCCCCCCCCAGTCTCTGTACCGGCCCCCCTCTGCTGTCTGTGGATCTGCCCCACCAGTCTCTCTCTGGATCTGCCCCCCCACCAACACTCTCTCTGGGCCGCCCCCCCACATCTATCTGGACCTGCCTCCCTGCTCTCTCCGGGCTGGCTGCCTCACTGCTCTCTCTGGACTGGCCCCACCTGCTCTCTCCACAGAGGCCCACCCCCCTCTCTCTGGCCCTCCCCTCTGTGGCCCTGCCCCCCTACCCTCTCTGCACCTATATGCCCTGTTGTCTCTGGACCGCCTTCCTCTCCGCCCCCGTCGTCTCTGGACATACCCCCTCTGCCTTCCTCCCCTTCTCTCTCTGGACCGGCACCCCCCAGTTATCTCTGGAATGGCCTCCCCCACCTCGCCCTCTCTGGACCTGCCCTCCCCGCTCTGTCTGCTCCCCCCAACCCTCTCTGGACCTGCCCCCCCCCCGCCCACTCTGAACCTGCCTCCCCCAGCCCACTCTGGACCTGCCCCCCCACTCACTCTGGACCTGCCCCCCCCTCACTAGACCTGCCCCCCCCGCCCTCTCTGGACCTGCCCTTCTGTTCCCTGGCTTTATCGAATGGTGCTCCCCCTGCTGTATCTGGACCTGCCTGCCCCCTCTGGACGGATGCCCCTGATCTCTCTGGATCTGCCCCCCTGTTCTCCCTGGACTGGCTTCCCCTGCTCTATCTGGACTGGCCTCCCCTGCTGTCTCTAGACCCCCCCACCCCAGCTCTCTCTGGACTGCCCCCACCAGCTTTCTCTGGACCCCCCCCAGCTCTCTCTGGACCTGCCCCCCATTCTCTCTAGACCTGTCCCCCCCGCCCTCTCTGGACCTATATGCCCTGCTCTCTCTGGACTGCCCTGCCATCTCTGGCCCTGCCGCCCCCGGCCCTCTCTGGACCGGCCCCCTCACCCTCTCTGGAAATGCCCCCCCTGCCCTTTCTGAACATCCCGCCCCCCCGCCCTCTCTAGACATGCCCCTTCTGCTCTCCCTGGACCTCCTCCCCTGCTCTCTCTGGACCCCCCCCCAACCCTTGGGCTCTCTCTGGACCGGCCAGCCGCCAACCCCCCCCCCCGGCTCTCTATGGATTGGCACCCCCCCCGGCTCTTTACCTGCCTGCCAGAGAGGGCAGGGGGGGCAGGGCCAGAGGGGGCATGGGTGTAGGACCACAGTGGGTGGGGGGGGCCCTCACTCTCCCTGGACCTGCCCCTCTCTGCTGTCTCTGGACCTGCCCCCCCCACTCTCTCTCAGGATCTGCCACCCCCCACAGCTCTCTCTGGACCGCCCCCACCCCGCTTTGTCTGTCTGGACCTGGACCTGCCTCCCTGCTCTCTCCGGACTGGCCCCACCTGCTCTCTCCACAGAGGCCCACCCCTCTCTTTCTGGCCCTGCCCCCCTGCCCCCTCCGGCCCTGCCCCCCAACCCTCTCTGCACCTATATGCCCTGTCGTCTCTGGACCAGCCCCCCCCGCCATCTCTGGACCTCCCTCGCCACCCCCCGCCATCTCTGGACCAGCCCCACTGCAGTCTCTGGACATGCCCCTCCTGCTATCCTCCCCTGCTCTCTCTGGACTGGCACACCCCAGCTATCTCCGGAATGGCCACCCCCACCCCGCCCTCTCTGGGCCTGCCTCCCTTCTCTCCCTGGACCTGCCCCCCCCCCGCTCTCCCTGGACCTGCCCCCCTCGCTCTCCCTGGACCTGGCCCCCCCGCTCTCTCTGGACCTTTCCCCCCGCTCTCTCTGGACCTTCCCCCCCCGCTCTCTCTGGACCTTCCCCCCTGCTCTCTCTGGACCTTCCCCCCCGCTCTCTCTGGACCTGTCCCCCCTGCTCTCTCTGGACCTGTCCCCCCTGCCCTCTCTGGACCTGTCCCCCCCGCTCTCTCTGGACCTGTCCCCCCCGCTCTCTCTGGACCTGCCCCCCTGCTCTCTCTGGACCTGCCTCACCCAGCTCTCTATCGAATGCCCCCCCGCCGCCGTATCTGGACCTGCCTGCTCCCGCCCCCTCTAGACCGATGCCCCTGCTCTCTCTCGACCTGCCCCCCCAGCTCTCTGGACCGCACCCCCCAGCTCTCTCTGGACTGCCCCCCCAGCTCTCTCTGGACCCCCCCCTCGCTCTCTCTGGACCGCCCCCCCCCAGCTCTCTCTGAACCGCCCCCCTCTGGACCGCCCCCCCCCCCAGCTCTCTCTGGACCGCCCACCCCCCAGCTCTCTCTGGACCACCCCCCCAGCTCTCTCTGGACTGCCCCCCACAGCTGTCTCCGGACCGCCCCTCCCCAGCTTTCTCTGGCCCCCCCCCGCAGCTTTCTCTGGACCCCCCCCAACCCTCTCTGAACCTGCCCCCCAACCCTCTCTGGACCTCCCCGCCCCTGGACCTATATGCCCTGCTCTCTCTGGACTGTCCCACCATCTCTGGCCCTGCCCGCCCCCTGCGCTCTCTGGACCGGCCCCCCCCCCCCCCTCTCTGGAAATGCCCATCCCACCCTTTCTGGACATCCCCCCTGCCCCTTCTGGACATGCCCCTCCTGCTCTCCCTGGACCTTCTCCCCTGCTCTCCCTGGAACTCCTCCCCTGCTCTCTCTGGACCAGCCCCCCCACACCCCGGCTCACCCTGGACCTGCCTCCCTGCTCGCTCCTGACCGGCCCCCCCGGCTTTCTCCGGCCCCGGCACCCCTGCTCTCTCTAGACTGACCCCCCCCCCCGACTCTCTTTGGACCGCCTCCCCCCCCTTTTCTCTCTCTAGACAGGCCCCCCCTCAACTCTCAGTGGAGTGCCCCCACCCCGCTCTTTCTGGAAGTATTTCCATGCCCCCTCCCCATTCTGTCTGGAAGTATTCCCCCCCTCCTCATTGTGTCTGGAACTATTCCCGCCATGCTCCCTCTAGAAGTATTCCCCGCCTTTGCTTTGTCTGGACCTATCGCCCCTGCTCCCTCTAGTCGTACTGTCCTTCTCTGTAAGGTTCAATCTCTTCTTCTCTAACTGGTCCTATCACCCCTTCTCTGTCTGGTTCTGCCCCCTTTCTCTGGCTCTGCTCCCGGCTCTCTCCGGACCCACCCCTGCCCGCTCTCTCCGGACCCTCCCCCGCCTGCTCCTTCCGGACCCGCCCGCCCCCCCAGCGGAACAGCCCCCTCCCCCGCTCTCTCTGGACCACCCTCCCCCCCACCCCGGGACTGCCTCCCCTGCTGTCTCTGGTCTGTTCCCCCCCCCCCGCTCTTTCTGGAAGTATTCCCCCCCCCGCTTTTTCTGGAAGTATTTCCCCCCCCCCCCATTCTGTCTGGAACTATTTCCCGCCCCCTTGCTCCTTCTGGACCTATCCCCACTGTTCTGTATGGACCTATGCTCCTTGCTCCCTCTAGTCCTATTGCCCTTCTCTGTAAGATCCTATCTCTCCTTCTCTATCTGGTCCTATCACCCCTTCTCTCTCTGGCTCTGCCATCCTGCTCTCTCCGGACCCCCCTCCCCACTCTCTCTGGAACGGGCCCCCCCGCTCTCTCCCGATCCCCCCGCTGCTTTCTCTGGACCGGCACCCCCCATGCTCTTTCTGGAAGTATTCCCCCCCCCACCCCCCATTCTATCTGGAACTATTTTCCCCCCTTTGCTTTGCCTGGAACTATCCCCACTGTTCTGTATGAATTCTGCTTCCCAGATCTCTCTGGATCCGCCCCCAGCCCTGCTTTCTCTGGACCATCCCACCCCGCTGTCTCTGGACCGGTACCCCCCCCACCCCACTTTCGGGAAGTATTCCCCCCCCGTTCTGTCTGGAGCTGTTCCCCCCCGCCTTTGCTCTGTCTGGACATATCCCCACCGTTCTGTATGAACCTATTCCCCCTTCTTCCTCTAGTCCTATTGTCCTTCTCTGTAAGGTCTTATCTCTCCTCCTCTAACTGGTTCTATCACCCCTTCTGTGTTGGGCTCTGCAGCCTGGCTCCCTCTGGACCCGCCCCCGCCCGCTCCCTCTGGACCCGCCCCTGCCCGCTCCCTCTGGACCCGCCCCCCGCCCGCTCCCTCTGGACCGCTCCTGCCTACCCTCTCCGGACCCGGACCCGCCCCCACCTGCTCCCTCCAGACATGCCCCGCCTGCTTTCTCCGGACCGGTTCCCTCCCCCGCTCTCTCTGGACTGCGCCCCCCTTCTCGTGACCGCCCCCCCCCCCCCCGCTCTTTCTGGAAGTATTCCCTCCCCTTGCTCCGTCTGGACCTATCCCCACTGTTCTGTATGGACCTATGCTCCCTGCTCCTTTTAGTCCTATTGTCCTTCTCTGTAAGGTCCTATCTCTCCTTCTCTACCTGGTCCTATCACCCCTTCTCTGTCTGGTTCTGCCCCCCTTCTCTGTTTAGTTCTGCAGCCTGGCTCTCTCCGGACTTGCCCCCGCTGCTCCCTCGGGACCTGCCCCACCCACTCCCTCCGGACCTGCTCCCCCCCAATCCCTCCGGACCTGCCACCCCGTTCCTTTCCCACTTGCCCCCCCAGCTCCCTTCAGAATTGCCCCCGCCGGCTCTCTCCAGACTCCATCTGGAACTATTCCCACCTTGCTCGCTCTGCAACTATTCCCACCTTTTTCGGTCTAGAACTATTCCTGCCTTGCTCAGTCTGGATATATTCTCTCTGCCCACTTTGCTCTGTGTAGACCTATCCCCACTGTTCTGTATGGACCTATCCCCCCGTTCCCTCTAGTCCTGTTGGCCTTCTCTGTAAGGTCCTATGTCTCCTTCTCTCTTTGGTCCTATCACCCCTTCCCTTTCTGGTTCTGCCCCCCTTCTCTGTCTGACTCTGCAGCCCGGCTCTCTCTGGCACCCCCCTCCGGACCTCCCACTCCCCCGCTCTCTCTGGACAGGCCCCCCCCCCAACTCTCACTGGACCGCCCCCCCGCTCTTTCTGGAAGTATTTCCACGCCCCCTCCCCCCCCATTCTGTCTGGAAGTATTCCCGCCTTGCACCGTCTGGAAGTATTGCCCGCCTTTGCTTTGTCTGGACCTATCCCCACTGTTCTGTATGGACCTATTCCCCCTGCTCCCTCTAGTCCTATTGTCCTTCTCTGTAAGGTCCTATCTCTCCTTCTCTAACTGGTCCTATCACCCCTTGTCTGTCTGGTTGTGCCACCCTTCTCTGGCTCTGCAGCCCGGCTCTCTCTGGACCCGCCCCCACTCGCTCTGTCGGGACACGCCCACGTCCGCTCCATCCGGCCCCGCCCCTGCCTACTCTGCCCGGACATGCTCTGCCTGCTCTCTCCGGAAATGCCCTGCCTGATCTCTCCGGACCCGACACCCGTCTCTCTGGATCGCCCCACCCCCCCTCTTTCTGGAAGAACCCCACCGTTCTGTCTGGAACTATTCCCCCACCTTGCTCCGTCTGGACCCATCCCCACTGTTCTGTATGGACCTATGCTCCCTGCTCCCTTTAGTCCTATTGTCCTTCTCTGTAAGGTCCTATCTCTCCTTCTCTACCGGCTTCTATCACTCAGTGCTTAGAACAGTGCTTTGCACATTGTAAGCACTTAACAAATGCAATTATTATCATTATATCACTCCTCTGTTTGGTTCTGCCCCCCTTCTCTGTCTGGCTCTGCCTCCCGGCTTTCTCCGTACTGCCCCCGCCCGCTCTCTCAGGACCCACCCCCACCCGCTCTCTCCGGACCCAACCCCGCCCACTCTCTCTGGATCGGGGCCCCCCCGCTCTCTCCGGACCGCCCCTCACCTGCTCTCACTGGACCGCCCCCCTCCACTCTCTCAGGACCGGCACCGCCCCCGCCCCCCCCCGGCTCTTTCTGGAAGTGTCTTCCCCCCAGCCCATCGCCATTCTGTCTGGAACTATTCCCCCCCACCCCCTTTGCACTGTCTGGACCTATCCCCACTGTTCTGTATGGACCTATCCCTCTGCTACCTCTAGTCCTATTTTCTTTCTCTTTAAGGTCCTATCTCTCCTTCTCTATCTGGTCCTATCAGCCCTTCTCTATCTGGTTCTACCCGCCTTCTCTCTCTGGCTCTGCAGCCTGGATCTCTCAGACTGGACCCCGTCTGCTCTCTCCAGACCATCCACCCCCCGGCACTCTCAGGACCATGCCCCCCCGCCCCCCCGTTGTCTCTGGACCGGCCCCAGCCCCCCGCTCTTGTGGGAAGTATCCCCCCACCCCGTTCTGTCTGGAATTATTCCCGCCTTGCTCCACCTGGAACTATTCTCCCGCTTTGTTCTGTCTGGACCTATTCCCCCCCCACCCCCAACCCGCTTCCTCTAGTCCTATTGTGCATCTCTGTAAGGTCCTATCTCTCCGTCTCTATCTGGTCCTGTCACCCCTTCTCTGTCTGGTTCTGCCACCCTTCTCTGTCTGGCTCTGTAGACCGGCTCTCTCGGGACCTGCCCAGCCCTCCGCGCTCTCTCCAGACCTGCCCCCACCCCTGCTCTCATGGGACCGGGCCCCCCGCTCTCTCCGGACCACACCTCACCCACTCTCACTGGACCGCCCCCTCTGCTTTCTCTGAACCGGCACACCCCCTGCTCTTTCTGGAAGTACCCACCCCCACCCATTCTGTCTGGAACTATTCCTGCTTGCTCCATCTGGAAGTATTCCTGCCTTGCTCTGTCTGGAACTATTCCCCCCCCACCCCTTTGCTCTGTCTGGGCCTATCCCCACTGTTCTGTATGGACCTATCCCCCCTGTTCCCTCCAGTCCTATTGTCCTTCTCTGTAAGGGCCTATCTCTCCTTCTCTGTCTGGTCCTGTCACCCCTCCTCTGTCTGGTTCTACCCCCCTTCGCTCTCTGGCTCTGCAGCCTGGCTCCCCTCTGGACCCGCCCCCGCCCGCTCCCTCCTATCCCGCTGCAGTCTGTTTCCTCTGTACTTATCTGCCCACCCTGCTGGACCTATCCCTACTGTTCTGTATGGACCTATCCCCCCTGTTCCTTCTAGTTCTATTGGCCTTCTCTGTAGTGTCCTAACTCTCCTTCTCTAACTGGTCCTATCACCCCTTCTCTGTCTGGTTCTGTCCCCCTTCTCTATCTGGCTCTGCTGCCCAGCTCTCTCTGGAACACCCCCTGCCTGCTCTCTCCAGACACACCCCTGCCTGCTCTCCCCGGACATGCCCCTGCCCGCTCCTTCTGGACTTGCCCCCGCCCGCCCCCTCCTGACTTGCCTGCCCACCCTGTTCTCTCAGGACAGTCCCCCCCGCTATTTCTGGAAGTATTCGCCCCACCCCCGTTCTGTCTGGAACTATTCCCGCCTTGCTTGGTCTGGAAATATTTCCGCCTCACTCCGTCTGGAACTATTCCCACCTTGCTCCATCTGGAACTATTCCCCCCCTTTGCTCTGTCTGGACCTATCCCCCCTGCTCCCTTTAGTCCTATTTGCCTTCTCTGTAAGGTCCTATCTCTCCTTCTCAATCTGGTCCTATCACCCCTTCTCTGTCTGGTTCTGCCCCCCTTCTCTCTCTGGCTCTGCAGCCCGGATCTCTCAGACTTGACCCCGCCTGCTCTCTCCAGACTGCCCCCCCAGCTTTCTCAGGACCGCTCCCCCCGCCTCCCGCTGTCTCTGGACTGGCCCCGGCCCCCCGCTCTTGTGGGAAGTTTCCCCCCACCCCGTTCTGTCTGGAACTATTCCCGCCTTGCTCCATCTGGAACTATTCCCCACCTTTGCTCGGTCTGGACCTATCCCCCCCAACACCCGCTCCCTCTAGTCCTATTGTGCTTCTCTGTAAGGTCCTATGTCTCCTTCTCTATCTGGTCCTATCACCACTTCTCTGTCTGGTTCTGCCACCCTTCTCTGTCTGGCTCTGTAGCCCGGCTCTCTTGGGACCCGCCCCCGCCCCCCCCAACCCCCGTGCTCTCTCCAGACCTGCCCCCACCCCTGCTCTCACGGGACCGGGCCCCACCGCTCTCTCCGGACCACACCTCACCCACTCTCCCTGGACTGCCCCCCTCTGCTTTCTCTGAACCGGCACCCCCCCTGCTCTTTCTGGAAGTACCCCCCCCCCCCCCATTCTGTCTGGAACTATTCCCGCCTTGCTCCATCTGGAAGTATTCCCTCCATGCCCTTTGCTCTGTCTGGACCTATCCCCACTGTTCTGTATGGACCTATCCCCCCTGTTCCCTCCAGTCCTATTGTCCTTCTCTATAAGGTCCTATCTCTCCTTCTCTATCTGGTCCTGTCACCCCTCCTCTGTCTGGTTCTGCCCCCCTTCGCTGTCTGCCTCTGCAACCTGGCTCTCTCCGGACCCTCCCCTGCCCGCTCTCTCCGGACTTGCCCCCGCCCTCTCTCTCCAGATCCGCCCCTACCCTCTCTCTCCAGATCCGCCCCCGCCCGCTCTCTCCAGACCGGGCCCCCTGCTCTTTCCGGACGGCCCCTCACCTGCTCTTACCTATCCCCCCTGTTCCCTCCAGTCCTTTTGTCCTTCTCTAAGGTCCTGTCTCTCCTTCTCTATCTGGTCCTGTCACCCCTCCTCTGTCTGGTCCTACCCTGCTTCGCTCTCTGGCTCTGCAGCCTGGCTCCCTCCAGACCCGCGCCCCCCCCCCCCCGCTCCCTCCGGACCCGCCCCTGCCCGGCCCCTCCCTCATTTGCAAAATGGGGATTCAATATCTACTACTACTACTACTACTACTACTACTAATGGCATTTATGAAGCGCTTACTATGTGCAAAGCACTGTTCTAAGCGCTGGGGAGGTTACAAGATGATCAGGTTGTCCCACGAGGGGCTCACAGTTTTCATCCCCATTTTACAGATTAGGTAACTGAGGCACAGAGAAGTTAAGTGACTTGCCCAAAGTCACCCAGCTGGCAATTGACAGAGCCAGGATTTGAACCCATGACCTCTGACTCTAAAGCCCAGGCTCTTTTCCACTGAGCCACACTGCTACTCTTCCTCCTACTCAGATTGTGAACTGCATAGGGGATCTAATTGTCTCGATTCTACCCCAGTGCTTAGTACAGTGTTTGACACATAGTAAGCTCTTAACGAATACCACAATTAGTATTATTATTATTTTGTAGTTTGCTATGAATTTGCTCACTACTTTTAAAGTATCAGTCAAAAGTATTTGAGTGCTCACTGTGTACAAAGCACGGTACTATGCTCACTACATTTTAAGTATCAGTCAATAGTATCTGAGTACTCACTGTGTACAAAGCACTATGAAATAAGCCCTTAGGAGAGTACAGAGTTGGTAAACACATTCTCTGCCCAGATCAAGCTTGCGGTCTAGAAAACAAAGTAACACTAAATAGTTAAAAATGCAATATGCGTGCACACAAAAGTAAAAAAGAATTGAATTGAGATTTTTGTTTCAACTTTTATCCTGGAATCTAAACCTCCCAAGAATGAGCTCATTTTTACCTCTGTGCAAACTGTCCCTGCAGACTCTCCTACAGAATCACTTCCAAAGTGGATTTGTTGGGGCATGAGGGAAAGTGAGTGACTAGGAAATATAATTTCCCCAATTCTATGGAGAATTCCATTTTAGCAAATCCTCCCTCCCTCCTGCCATCTTTAAGAACGTGAGAAAGAAAAGATCTGAGGGAAACTGAATCCCACCACACACACACAAAACATCAATGAAAACTATTTTCAAAATGGACTATAGGTTAAAGCCTTGGAATGTCTTGCTTGTTTTCCTTCGAGGGATTTGCTCAGATTCCACAGGGGAAAAAGCAAAATCATTCCTCCCTCTCCTTGTAGCAAACGGAGGTTTGACTAAGAAATGCAAAGCTTTCATGGGAAATGACTATCTTATAACCGGTTACAGGCATGAAGGATATAGTTCTTAAGAGAAAAGTCATTTAATTAAAGGCAATATCTAGAAAGCCACGGATCACCCCTAAAAGAGAAACAATAGAGCAATAGCATTTCAGGGACTAAACTAGTGATCATTGCAGAATTTAGGCTCTTAGTTCAAATCAACATTTTTCCCAACCTTCCATCCTAGTGGCAAATATTAATTTACTTTGCATTTCTGCCCTACAAAAGTCAAATCCACAACCCTATTCTTAAGGGGGAAAAGTTAAGACAGATATATCAGATAAAAATCCCTTTTTACATTTACATTTGAACCTTGTGTTTACTTCAGATGTATGGGATGACTCCTGAAGGAATGACCCTGAATTTGTTTTACAGTCATACCAGAAACGATTTTTTCCTTTGAAAAAAAAAGCGGGGGGCCAATTTAAAAAAAAAGTTATGGGGGTATTACTCTTTAGCTAGTTTCAACCAAAAGAAAGCTTTTAAACACACCACATGGCCCTAAGTGATTTTGAGACAGGGAACCTCAATCAGTAAGTCTGTTTTTAATTGTAAACATTACTACTAGTGTAAATATGTGCTGCTAGCCACAGGGTTATACATAGGAAACTGTTAATAGTTGTGACCCTTATCATGCAGCTATAATTAGCCTGCCATATAGTAACCTGGGTGATAAACTGGAGGAGTTGGTGAGGTTGGGGGGCGGGCAGGGAGTTTAACTGCATGCAATTCCTCTGGAACTGCATGTACTTCCTCTGGAATTGCAATGAAGGCTCCAGAAAAATCTGCTTGAAAAATTTTCACTGGCAGGCACCACTGGACTCTGGATTCCAAGCTATTAGCAAAGCCTCACTCCCTCTCGCTCTCTCTTACATGTGGTTTGACTGACGCAAATCAAGAGTTGAGCAAATGATTCATAATTGTCAGAGCATAGCACTTACATAAGAATGGCATGGGGACAAACTCGCTGATTCACTGAAAAATTCAACAGGCACTGTGATAGATCAGGTTTGAACTTTCACATACATACAGAAGGATCCTCTTAACATGAGCCTTTCTTTTGTTCTTCGGTGGAGAACGGAGTCAAGATTATGATGCTGGTAGCCAAAAGGTCACATTAGCACCCTGACTCAAAAAATGTGTTGTGGCGCAAATATGCTCACAACCTCTCTCCACCTCCTACCCTCTCGTACGTATCCATGCCGGCTCTTAGTATGTACCAAATACAAATCTGGATATACTGGAGATGAACTTCTCAACCAAGAGGGCCTAAATCCAGTATAAATAATGGCTATTTTTCACTCTGTTCTCAAAGGAAGACTACAATTCTCCTAAAAAGTCAAGAGACTTCAATGTATGGAACATCTCACTACCAATGATAACCTAATAGGCAGGTGTGTCAAACCTCTCATGCAGTTCCAGGCAGAGGTAGGCAGCATCCAGGACAAAACCTTCATAATAATAATGATATTTGTTCAGCGCTTACTATGTGCCAAGCGCTGTTCTAAGCACTGGGATAGATACAAGGTTATCAGGTTGTCCCACGTCGGGCTCACAGTCTTAATCCCCATTTTACAGATGAGGTAACAGGCACAGAGAAATTAAGTGACTTGCCCAAAGTCACACAGCTCATAAGTGGTGGAGCCGGGATGAGAACCCATGACCTCTGATTCCCAAGCCCGTGCTCTTTCCACTAAGCCACGCTGCTTCTCTATCTCCTCATAGCAGAGGCTAACTAAGGGGATAAAGGGGATTGAAAGAAGGCACCATATTGGGCCAGCAATCCTGTAGAATGGTACCGAATTATTCACATTCTTTGGCTCCATACCACTTTCACATTTAAGGTGTGAACTGCCTTAATTAGCCAGAGGCACCACAATGAATGACAACAATTAAAAGCCAGTAAAGTGTAATTTGGGCCCCCCACAATGATATAATTTACTACATTACATGGAGACACTGCAAATCCTTTGGCAGCTGTCATGTGACACATTGATCCCTAAGTGAAAGGCAAAGCTATTTCAAAAGCAGATTTAGTAAGACTTCTTATGCTTTAAAAAGGCATATTGATTCTGCTGTGCATTACTGTAAGACTTCCAGTTGGATGCAAGTATTCTATTTCAGTGTATTACCATAATCACTTAGGTAAACCTTAGCCACTTAAAAAAGAAAAGATGATGCATAAGTCTAGTCCATTTCAGAGGGCACTTGGGTGTACATAATACCTTTGATCAAAATTAATTTTTGACTACATCTATTAGCACTCGACTGGGAATGAAATGAAGTCTGCATTTAGCACACCCAGTCCCTTAGCTGGGAAAACATATGGTTGTTGGACTAAGTCATTTTGGAAATTGAAGCTGGTATTACATGGGTCAGAACTTAAAAGGTCACTTTAGTAACGGGCCTCCATCCACTTCTACTTTTGCCAAACCTTAGTTGATATTATACAGTTTCTTAGGAGTACTGACACCCTTGTGCTCAACTTCAATTACTTGAAACGTTTCACTTTTTTTTTAAAGAGGCATTGCAACATACTTGAATCTTTTAAAATGGGGAAGAATCACGTACAATATTGGCTCGATTGTCGCCAACTGGTTTCTACTAATTCTAAGACAAACAACCAGTGTTGTTTCTGCCCCCCTTCTCTGTCTGGCTCTGCAGCCCGGCTCTCCGCGGATCCGCCTCGGCCCACTCTTTCCAGACCTGCCCCACCTCTCTGCGGAGCCGCCCCCCCCCGCTCTCTCGAGACCGGGCCCCCTGCTCTCTCCGGACCGCCCCTCACCCGCTCTCACTGGACCGCCCCCCTCCACTCTCTCAGGACTGGCATCCCCCTGCTCTTTCTGAAAATATCTCCCCCAGCCCCCCCCCACCATTCTGTCTGGAACTATTCCCCCCCACCCCCTTTGTTCTGTCTGGACCTATCCCCCCTGCGCCCTCTAGTCCTATTTTCCTTCCCTTTAAGGTCCTATCTCTCCTTCTTTATCTGGTCCTATCACCCCTTCTCTGTCTGGTTCTGTCACCCTCTCTGGCTCTGCAGCCCGGCTCTCTCCGGACCTGGCCCCCACCCCCACTCTCTGCGGACCGGGACCCCCACTCTCTCCGGACCGCCCCTCGCCCTTTCTCATTGGACCACCCCCCTCCGCTCTCTCTGGACCGGCACCCACCCTGCTCTTTCTGGAAGTATCCCCACCCCCCCCATTCTGTCTGGAAGTATTCTTGCCTTGCTCCATCTGGAAGTATTCCCGCCTTGCTCTGTCTGGAACTATTCCCACCCCACTTTGCTCTGTTTGGGCCTATCCCCACTGTTCTGTAAGGACCTATCCCCCGTGTTCCCTCCAGTCCTATTGTCCTTCTCTTTAAGGTCCTATCTCTCCTTCTCTATCTGGTCCTATCACCCCTTCTCTGTCTGGTTCTGTCCCCCTGCTCTCTCTGGCTCTGCAGCCAGGCTCTTTCCGGACTTGCCCCCACCTGCTCTCTCTGGACTGCCCCCACTGGCTCTCTCTCGACCGCCCCCACCCTGCTTGCTCTGGACAGGCCCCCCCGGCTCTCACTGGACCCCCCCCAGCTCACACTGGACCGCCCCCCCCCCCCCCGCTCCCTCTGGACTGCCCCCCTCCCCCGCCACATTCTGTCTGGAAGTATTCCCACCTTGCTCTGCCTGCAGTGCTCTGTGTGGGCCAGCAGAGGGCGCCCTTGCAGCTCCTCCCGTTCCTTGTAATCAACTGGTGCTTGGGGATTGGCTGGGATCGGGGATTCTCCAGCAGCTCGCGATCTTGGCCAGCAGAGGGCGCCCTTGCAGCTCTTACCGTTTCCCCCCTACCCTCATCTGAGTGGAGTGTAGGGATCTGTTGGAGCCAGGGACCGTCCTGCAGCTCCTGGGCTCGGCCAACAGAGGGAGCCCGCGCATCACCTAACGGCTCACCCCCCATTCAGTGGGGCGCGGATTCGTTTGGGCAAGGGGTTTCTGTGAAGCTTGCGGCCCCGGCCAGCAGATGGCGCCGTCGCAGTTAATCCCGTCGCTCCCAAATTAGTGTAGTGCGGGGATTGGCTGGGACCGGGGATTCCCCTGCAGCTCTTAGACTCTATCAGCAGTGGGTGACCTCTCAGCTTCTCCCGTCCCCTACAAATAAACTGGTGCTTGGGGATTGGCTGACGTCGGGTTTTCTCCTGATGCTCGCGAGGTCGGCCAGCAGGGGGCGCCCTCGCAGCTCCTCCCGTTCCACCCAATCAACTGGTGCTTGGGGAGTGGTTAGGGTCGCGGATTCTCCTGCAGCTCGAGATCTCGGCCAGAGCTGGACGTCCTCGCAGCTCTTTCCGTTTCCTCCCCTCTCCTCAATTGAGTGGAGTGTGGGGATCTGCTGGAGCCAGGGACCGTCCTGCCGCTCCTGGGCTCGGCCAACAGAGGGCGCCCTCGTATCACTTCCCGGCCCACACCTCATTCAATGGGGCACGGATTGATTTGGGCAAGGGATTTCTTTGCAGCTCGCGAGCCCGGCCAGCAGATGGCGCCCTCGCAGTTAATCCCGTCGCCCCCAAATTAGTGTAATGCGGGGATTGCCTGGGACAGGGTATTCTCCTGCAGCTCTTAGACTCGATCAGCAGTGGGCGTGCTCTCAGCTTCTCCCGTCCCCTCCACATCAACAGGTGCTTGGGGATTGGCTGAGGTCGGGTTTTCTCTTGAAACTTGCGAGGTCGGCCAGCAGGGGGCGCCCTTGCAGCTCCTCGGGTTCCACCCAATCAACTGGTGCTTAGGGAGTGGTTAAATTCGGGGACCCTCCTGCAGCTCGCGAGCTCGGCCAGCAGACGACGCCCTAGCAATTCTTCCCATTTCCCCCTTTCTCCTTAAATGAGTGGAGCATGGGGATCGGCTGGAGCCAGAGACATTCCTGTAGCTCCTGGGCTCGGTCAGCGGAGCGTGCCCTCGCAGCTCCTCACGGCCCACACGCCATTCAGTGAAGTGCGGGGATTGATTGGGGCCGTGGCCCGACCTGCAGTGCTCTGTGTGGGCCAGCAGAGGGCGCCCTTGCTGCTCCTCCCGTTGCTCCCAATCAACTGGTGCTTGGGGATTGGCTTGGGTCGAGGATTCTCCTGCAGCTCGCGAGCTCGGCCAGCAGAGGACGCCCTCGTAGTTCTTACCGTGTCCCCCCTCTCCTCAACTGAGTGGAGCATAGGGATCTGCTGGAGCCGGGGTCCATACTGCAGCTGCTGGGCTCGGACAGCAGATGGCGCCCTCACAATTAATCCCGTCGCCCCCAAATTAGTGTAGTGTGGAGATTGGCTGGGACCAGTATTGCCCAGCAGCTCTTAGACTCGGTCAACAGAGGGCGCCCTCTCAGCTTCAACCAACAGGCCAAAACACCCTGTGCTTGGGGAACGGCTGAGGTTGGGGATTCTCCTGAAGTTCGCGAGGGTGGCCAGCAGGGGGCGCACTAAAAGCTCCTCCCGTTCCCCCCAAGTAATGGGTACTTGGGGATTGGCTGGGGTCGGGGATACTCCTGCAGCTCGTGAGGTCGGCTAGCAGGGAGCGCCCTTGCAGCTCCTCCATTTTGCCCCAATAAACTGGGGCTTGTGGGTTGGCTGAGGTCGGGGACTCTCCTGAAGCTCGCGAGCTCGTTCAGCAGAAGACGCCCTCGCAACTCTTCCCGATCCTCTCCCCTCCTTAAATGAGTGGAGCCTGGGAATCGGCTGGAGCCGGGGATATCCCGCGGCTCCTGGGCCCGCCAGCAGAGGGCGACCTCGCAGCTCCTCACGACCCACATGTCATTCAGTGGAGTGCGGGGATAGGCTGGGGCCGTGGCCCGATCTGCAGTGCTCTGTGTGGGCCAGCAGATGGCGCCCTTGCAGTTAATCCCGTGGCCCCCAAATTAGTGTAGTGCGGGGATTTGTTGGGACTGGGTATTCCCCTGCAGCCCTCAGACTCGGTCAACAGAGGGCGCCCTCAGCCTCCCCGACCCCTCCAAATCAAGCGGGGCTCGGAAATGTGCTGAAGTTGGGGATTCTCCTGAAGTTCGCGATTTCGGCCGGCAGGGAGTGCAATAACAGCTCCTCCGGCTCCCCCCAAGCAACTAGTACTTGGGGATTGGCTGGGGTCGGGGATACTCCTGCAGCTCGCGAGCTCTAGCAGCCCTCGCAGCTCTTCCATGTCCCCCAAATATACTGGGGCTTGTGGATTGGCTGGGGTCGGGGATTGTCCTGCAGCTCGGGAACTCGGCCAGCAGAGGGCACCCTGGCAGGTCTTCCGTTCCCCCTCATTCAGTGGGGCTCGGATTGGTGGCTACAAGGGAGTTCTCTCCAGCTCACGGGCCCGGAGGGTAGATGGCGCCCTCGCAGTTTCTCCGGTCGCCCACAAATCACTGGAGTGCGGGGGTTGGCTGGGGCCTGGGTTTCCCCTGCACGTTTTGGTCTCGATCAGCAGGAGACGCCCTCTCAGCTTCTCGCATCACCTCCAAGTCAACTAACTAGTGCTTGGGGTTCGGGTTATTTCGGGGATTCTCCTGAAGCTCGAGAGGTTGGCCAGTGGGAGGCGCCCTCGCAGCTCCTCCCGTTCCCCCAATCAACTGGTGTTTGGGGATTTCCTGGTGTCGGGGATTTTCCTGCAGCTCACGAGCTCGGCCAGGAGAGGACGCCCTCGCAGCTCTTCCCGTTTCTCCCACTCTCCTTAAATGAGTGGAGCCAGGGACAGTCGTGCAGCTCCTGGGCTCGGCCAACCGAGGGCGAACTCGAAACTCCTCCCAGCCCGATCCACATTCAATGGAGCGTGGGGATTGGCTGGGGCCGGCGCCTGTCCTGCAGGGCTCCGGTTGGGCCAGCAGAGGGCGCCCTCGCAGCTCCTCCCGTTCCCCTCAATCAACTGGTGCTTCGGGATTGGCTGGGGTCGGGAATTCTCCTGCAGCTCGCGAGCTCGGCAGGCCGAAGACTCCCTCGCAGCTCTTCCCGTCCCCCCCCCCACCCCCGCCCACCTTAACTGAATGGAGTATCGGGATCTTCTGCAGCCGCGGACCCTCCTGTAGCTCCTGGGCTCAGCCAACGGAGGGCTCCCACGCAGCTCCTCACGGCCCACCACCAAATCAGTGAAGCACGGGGATTGGCCAAGGCCGGGGCCTGTCCCGCAGGGCTCTGAGTGGCCCAGCATAGAGCGCTCTTGCAGCTCCTCCCGTTGACCACAAGCAGCTGGTGCTTGGGGATTGGCAGGGATCGGGGATACTCCTTCAGCTCGTGAGATCGGCCAGCAGAGGACGCCCTAGCAGCTCTTTCCGTTTCCCCCCCTCCATAAATGAGTGAAGGGTGGGGATCGGCTGGAGACGGGAAACGTCCTGCAGCTCCTGGGTAGCCCTCGCAGCTCCTCACGGCCCACACGCCATTCAGTGGAGGGCGGGGATTGGATGGGGCCGGGGTCCGTCCTGCAGTGTCCTGGATGGGTCAGCAGAGGGCGCCCTCCCTATTCCTCCCATTCCTCCCAATCAACTTTTGCGCGAGGATTGGCTGGGGTCGGGGATTTTCCTAGAGCTCGCGAGCTCGACCAGCAGAGGACGCCCTCACAGCTCTTCCTGTTCCCTCCCTCTCCTTTATGATTGGATCGTGGGGGTCGGATGGAGCTGGGGAACATCCTGGAGCTCCTGGGCTTGGCCAAGATAGGGCCCCCTCGAAGCTCCTCCGGACCCACCCCTAATTCAGTAGAGCACGGGGTTGGCTGGGTTCTGGGCCTGTCCTGCAGTGAACTAGGTGGGTCAGTAGGGGGCGCCATCGCATCTCCTCCCGTTCCCCCCGAATCAACTGGTGCTTCGGGATTGGCTGGGGTCGGGATTCTACTGCAGCTCGCGATCTCTGCCAGCAGAGGACGCCCTCGCAGCTCTTACCGTTTTCCCCCTATCCTCAACTGAGTGGAGCGTAGGGATCTGTTGGAACCAGGGACCGTCCTGCAGCTCCTAGGCTCGGCCAACAGAGGGAGCCCGCGTGTCACTTAATGGCCCACCCCCCATTCAGTGGGACGCGGATTAGTTCGGGCAAGGGGTTTCTCTGCAGCTCGCGGGCCCGGCCAGTAGATGGCGCCCTCGCAGTTAATCCCGTCGCCCCCAAATTAGTGTAGTGCGGGGATTGCCTGGGACCGGGGATTCCCTTGCAGCTCTTAGACTCGATCAGCAGTGGGCGTCCTCTCAGCCTCTCCTGTCCCCTACAAATAAACTGGTGCTTGGGGATTGGCTGAGGTCGGGGATACTCCTGCAGCTCGCGAGATCGGCCAGCAGAGGACGCCCTAGCAGCTCTTTCCATTTCCCCCCCTCCATAAATGAGTTTTGACGGGTTGGTTGAAGTTGAGAGGGCGCCCTCTCTGACCGACTCTAAGAGCCACAGGGTAATATCCGGTCCCAGCCAATCTCCACACTACATCAGGAGCATTCTCCTGATGCTCGCGAGGTCGGCCAGCAGGGGAAGCCCTCGCAGCTCCTCCCGTTCCACCCAATCAACTGGTGCTTGGGGAGTGGTTAGGGTCGCGGATTCTCCTGCAGCTCGAGATCTCGGCCAGCAGAGGACGCCCTCTAGCTCTTTCCCTTTCACTCCCTCTCCTTAAATGAGTTGAGCGTGGGGATCGGCTGGAGCCAGAGACATTCCTGCAGCTCCTGGGCTTGGCCAGCAGAGCGCAACCTCGCAGCTCCTCACGGCCCACACGCCATACAGTGGAGTGTGGGGATTGACTGGGGCCGTGGCCCGACCTGCAGTGCTCTGTGTGGGCCAGCAGAGGGTGCCCTCGCTGCTCCTCCCGTTGCTCCCAGTCAACTGGTGCTTGGGGATTGGCTGGGGTCGGGGATTCTCCTACAGCTCGTGAGCTCGGCCAGCAGAGGACGCCCTCGCAGATCTTACCGTGTCCCCCCTCTCCTCAACTGAGTGGAGCGTAGGGATCTGCTGGAGCCGGGGTCCGTACTGCAGCTCCTGGGCTCGGACAGCAGATGGCGCCCTCACAATTAATCCCATCGCCCCCAAATTAGTGTAGTGTGGAGATTGGCTGGGACCGGGTATTACCCTGTGGCTCTTAGACTCGGTCAGAGAGGGCGCCCTCTCAACTTCAACCAACCCGTCAAAACACCCGGTGCTTGGGGAACGACTGAGGTTGGGGATTCTCCTGAAGTTCGCGAGGGCGGCCAGCAGGGGGCGCACTAAAAGCTCCTTCCGTTCCCCCCAAGCAACTGGTACTTCGGGATTGGCTGGGGTCTGGGATATTCCTGCAGATCGTGAGGTCGGCTAGCAGGGAGTGCCCTCGCAGCTCCTCCCTTCCCCCCCAATAAACTGGGGCTTGTGGATTGGCTGAGGTCGGGGACTCTTCTGAAGCTCACGAGCTCGTTCAGCAGGGGACACCCTCGCCACTCTTCCCGATCCCCCCCCTCCTTAAATGAGTGGAGCCTGGGAATCAGCTGGAGCCGGGGACATTCCTGCGGCTTCTGGGCCCGCCAGCAGAGGGCGCTCTCGCAGCTCCTCACGACCCACACGTCATTCAGTGGAGTGCGGGGATAGGCTGGGGCCGTGGCCCGATCTGCACTGCTCTGTGTGGGCCAGCAGATGGCGCCCTCGTAGTTAATCCTGTCGCCCACAAATTAGTGTAGTGCGGGGATTTGTTGGGCCCGGGTATTCTCCTGCAGCCCTTAGACTCGGTCAGCAGAGGGCGCCCTCTAAGTTTCCCCCTACCCCTCCAAATCAACCGGGGCTTGGAAATCGGCTGAAGTTGGGGATTCTCCTAAAGTTCGCGATTTCGGCCGGCAGGGGGCACAATAAAAGCTCCTCCCATTCCCCCCAAGCAACTGGTACTTGGGGATTGGCTGGGGTCGGGGATACTCCTGCAGCTCGCGGGCACTGCCAGCAGATGGCGCCTTCGCAGCTCCTCCATTTCAATCAATCAATCAATCAATCAATCGTATTTATTGTGCACTTGCTGTGTGCAGAGCACTGTACTAATTGTTTGGGAAGTACAAGTTGGCAACATATAGAGACAGTCCCTACCCAACAGTGGGCTCACAGTCTAAAAGGGGGAGACAGAGAACAAAACCAAACATACTAACAAAATAAAATAAATAGAATAGATATGTACAAGTAAAATAAATAAATAAATAAATAGAGTAATAAATATGTACAAACTTATATACATATATACAAGTGCTGTGGGGAAGGGAAGGAGGTGAGATGGGGGATCGAGTAGGGGAGGAGGGGGAGAGGAAGGAAGGGGCTCAGTCTGGGAAGGCCTCCTGGAGGAGGTGAGCTCTCAGTAGGGCCTTGAAGGGAGGAAGAGAGCTAGCTTGGCAGATGGGCAGAGGGAGGGCATTCCCTCTATGTGTTTGTTAAGCATTTACCATGGAGCGTGGGGACTGTCTGGAACCAGGGGCCTTAAGCATTTACCATGTGTCAAGCACTGTTCACAGTGGTGGGGTAGATAAAAATTAATCGGGGTGAACACGATCCCTCTCACACATGAGGTTCACACTGTAAATAGGAGGGAAAACAGGTATTACATTCCTATTTTGTAGATGAGGGAACTGCTGCACAGAAAAGTGAAGTGATTGGTCAAGGTCAGAGAACAGATAAGCCCGTTATTGGGTGAGGACCATCTCTCTATGTTGCCAATTTGTACTTCCCAAGCACTTAGTACAGTGCTCTGCACACCGTAAGCACTCAATAAATGCAATTGAATGAATGAATGAACTCAGGTCCTCTGACTCCCAAGCTGATGCTCTTTCCACTAGGGTGTGCTGTTCTCCTTTCTCTTTACCTGTCTTTTGAGTTGAATCTATCAATCATATTTATTGAGCGCTTACTGTGTGTGTATAAGCATACTAAGCATCTCCCCCTCTAGACTGTAAGCTCGTTGTGGGCAGAGAATGTGTCAGTTTATTGTTGTATTGTACTAATCCTAATGGTTAGTGCAATGCTCTGCACACAGTAAGTGCTCAATAAAAACGATTGACTGACCAACTGACTACAACACAACAAGGAACAGACACATTCCTTGGCCACAAAGAACTCAAAGAAGACAACCCTGATAGTAACAATAATAATAATGATAATTATGAAATTTGTTAAGCAGTTACTATGTGCCAGGCACTGTATCAGGAGCTGGAGTGGATACAAGCAAATCGGGTTGGACACAGTCCCTGTCCCACACGGGGCTCACAGTCTCAGTCCCCATTTTACATACAAGGTAACTGAGGCACAGAGAAGTTAAGTGACTTGCCCAAGGTCACACTGCACACAAGTAAAATTCACCTTTGGGTGAGCATAGACTTAAAGAGCTAAAGCAAAACCCACCATCTCAGTTCTATTGTGCACACACAAAAGCCATCTCTTTGTGTGCTATCAAGCTTTGTTGAGAAGCAGTGTTGCCTAATGGAAAAAGCATGGGCACGGGAGTCAGAGGACCTTGGTTCTAATACTAATTTCATGACATACCTGCTGTGTGACCCTATGCAAGTCACTTCAGTTCTCTGTGCCGCAGTTACCTCATCTCTAAAATGAGGATTTAAAACTGTGATCCCCACATGGCACATGGCACAAGTTTATCTAACTTGATAAACTTGTATCTACACCAGCATTTAGTACAGTGTCTGCTGCATAGTAAGCACTTAACAAATTCTAAATATAAAATTAAAATTGACGCATGGCAGGGAGGTGGCAGAGCCGTGCTCATGGATGGGTTTTTTGACTTTGGGTTTTTAGGCAGAGAGATGGGCTATGCCAGGGACAAGTGTGTGGGAGGGGTCAGGCAATAAGCTCAGCTCTGTTCACACCTCTGTACCCCTCTAGACTGTTTACTCATCGCGGTCAGGGAGTGTGTCTGCTTATTGTTATGCTGTACTCTCCCAAGCGCTTAGTGCAGTTCTCTACACACAGTAAGTGCTCAATAAGTATGATTGAATGAATGAATGAATGAATGAATGAACACATAGGGCATTGCCTGCTCTTGGGTAACTATCCAATGGAAAACCGAGGAAGGAGTCATATGTACCCCGGCTAGGAGATACCCCTAAATAATAATAAAATAATAATAATAATATTTGTTAAGTGCTTACTATGTGCCAAGCACTGTTCTAAGCACTGGGGTAGATACAAGCTAATCATGTATGAAATCCCTGTCCCACATGGGGCTCACAGTCTTAATCCCCATTCTACAGATGATGAGGAAACTGAGGCCCAGAGAAGTGAAGTGACTTGCCCAAGGTGACATAGCTGACATGTGGCAGAGCTGGAATTAGAACCCAGGTCCTTCTGACTCCCAGCTTTGGGATCGAGCCACTAGGCCATGTTGATTCCTATTTAATATTCACCCCACAGCACTTATGTACATTCCCTCTAGATCGTAAACTCGTTGTGTGAGCAGGAAACTCTTCTACCAACTCTGTTGCATTGTATTCTCCCAAGCGTTTAGTACAGTCTTCTGCACACAGTAAGTGCTCAACAAATGCCATCGATTGATTGATTAAGCCGCGTGGTTTAGTGGCAAAATCACAGGCTTGAGAGTCAGAGGATGTGGGTCTAATTCCAACTCTGCCACTTGTCTGCTGTGTGACCTTGGGCAGGCCACTTCATTTTTCTGTGCCTCTGTGCCTCACCTGTAAAATGGGGAGTAAGACGGTGAGCCCCACGTGGTACAACCTGATAACATTGTATCAACCCCAGCATTTAGAACAGTGCTTGGCACATAGTAAGAGCTTAGCAAATACCATTATTATTATTATTATTATTAATGTCCATCTCCCCCTTTAGACTAAAGTTCATTATGGGCAAGGAACATGTCTGCTAATTCCATTTTATTGTAATCTCCCAAGCATTTAGTAAACGTTCTGCACGTGGTAAGTGCTCAATAAATAACAGTGACTGATTGACTGTCTGTCTCCTCCTTAAGACCCTAAGCTCACTGTGAGCAGGTAGCATGTCTCCCAAGTTCTTAGTACAGGGCTTCTACCCAGTAAGTGCTAAATAAATGCCATAAATTAATTGATTAATGTCTGTCTCCCCCTATAGAGTGTAAGCTTATTGCAGGCAGGGAACGTCTCTACCTACTCTTTTGTACTCTCCCAGGTGCTTAGTACAATGTTCAGCACACAGTAAGCATTCAGTAAATAACATTGATTGATTGATACGCTGTTCTTGGAGGCAATCTTCAGCTTCTCTTTACTTAGGAACTGCAGTCCTATTGGTTGGAGAAAACTGCCATCTCCAGCTACTTCTCCTTTCATGTTTGCATTGCCCCATCCTGCTTTCTAGAGGAGAAACCTCTAGACTGGAAGCACCTTGTGGACTGGGAAGCCATTTACCAACCCTGTGATACTGTACTCTCCAAAGTGCTTAGTCAAGTGCAATGCACACTGTAAGCGCTCAATAAGTACAATTGATTGATCGATTGAGAAGTGACCACACAGAACGTCAGTTTCCATAGTTTCCATCCCACAGAGATCTGCACCACTGAATTTAAGGCCAATCCTGTTGAACAAAATGGCTGCCACAATACAGGGTCAGGATGGAAGGGGGATTTTGTTTTGTTTCTAACATCAGACTTGATTCTGAGTAATGCCACAAAGCTAAAGCAGTTCTTTTGAAATGAGAAAGCCCGCTCAGGGATAGATAATCATTAACTGTCATTTCAACTTAATCCAACTTAATCAGATAGGTAAGATGGAAAGGGGATATTGTTTTTTTTTTCTGACATAGGACTTCATTCTGAGTAATGCTACAAAACTGAAGCAGTTCCGTTGAAATGAGAAATCCCACCCACGGACAGATAATCATTTAATTGTCATTTCAACTTAATCCAAAGAGAAATTGGCTTGCTAATGAGAAATAAACTATGAGAGGCTACAAATGAGACGCTGGGGGAGTGATTAAGAAAGATGGAACTTATATCATTGGGGCCAGAAAGTACAAGAGCTTATCTACATAACAACTCCCTCAGGCACCTGAAGAAAGTTTCAATGCATCCTAAACCCTAAGCCCTAATTAGTATTTACTGTTGGGTAGAGGAAAGAGAAGAGTTCATGAAATTGGGGGTTCCTCTGGGTGGATCAAGCGCTACTACATGAAACTTGATCTAGTCAGCTCTAAGTCTCAATTCCTAAGAGGGAAAACATTAGGACTTTCGTAGAGTTTTAAAGTTCATCAGAAATAAATTGGGTTCATTCTCCTGATAATTTTTCCCAGGTAATATGCTTTCCACCTCAGCAGTTTGGCCTAGTGGAAAGATCACAGACCTGGGTTCTAATCCCTGCTCTGCCACTTGTCTGCTGGGTGACCTTGGGCAAGTCATGTTACTTTACTTCCCTATTCCTGTTTCCTCAACTGTAAAATGGAGATGAAATACCTGTTCTCCCTTCTATTTAGATTGTAAGTCCCATGTTGGGGAGAGATTGTGTTCGTCGTGATTAATTTGTATCTATGCCAGACCTTAGAATGGTGCTAGATACGTAGTAAGTGCTTAAAGAATACCACAAAAGAGGCAGTGTGGCTTAGTGGTAAGAGCACGGGCTAGTGAGTCAGGGGACATGGGTTCTAATCCCAGCTCCACCACTTGTCTGCTGTATGGCTTTGGGCAAGTCACTTCACTTCTCTGTGCCTCAGTTACCTCATCTGTAAAATGGGTATTAAGACTGTGAGCCCCATGTGGGACAAACTGATTACCTTGGATCTACCCCAACATCTAGAACAATGCTTGGCAAATAGTAAGCGCTTAACCATTACCATCATCATTATTATTATTATCATTGGGAAGGAGCGTGGTTTAGTGGAAAGATCCTGGGCTTGGGAGTCAGAGGTCATGAGGTCTGATCCTGGCTCCGCCACTTATCAGCTGTGTGATTTTGGACAGATCACTTAGTTTCTCTGTGCCTCAGTTACCTCATCTGTGAAGTAGAGATTAAGACTGTGAGCCCCATGTGGGACAACCTGATTACCTTGTACCTCCTCCAGCAATTAGAACACTGCTTGGCACATAGTAAGTGCTTAACAAATACCATTATTATTATTATTTGGGTGGGAATAATTACTGTGCCCTCTCTGTGTTCTTTATGAGGCTTAGGGTTCCTCTGATTTAGCCTCTCAACTGGCTTGAACTTTGCCGGTTTTGAAGAAGTTTGATTTTCACCACCTATGGCATAAACACAACAGGCAGAGTTAGAGCAATAGAAACCAGGTGTTCTGATTCTCAGAACCATGCTATTTCCAGTAGCCTGCAAAAAAAACTTTTCTGTACACCAGTTCTGATTATATTCACAAACTCCATTTCTGGATCTCCCATTTCCAAACCAGAATAATGATTGTGTAAATAAACTTTGCACATGCTTTCTTTAACACCTTTATCATCCCATTGCGCAGTGTAAATATAAAATATTTTCTGTCACGAATGTTTGTTTCAGGATCTACCTCCTCAATCAAGATTTGACTTTTTTTCTGTATTCTAGTTGGGTTTCTCAACTTTCCAATGAAAGTGGAAATGATGGTGATCAACTGTTCAGAGTTGATTTTCTTCATAAAAGTGGAAATACAAAAAAATTAATTATCTGAACTTTCTCATTCATCAAATATCAGGAAATTGCACCTTTTAAGAGTGAGTGAAACCTTCTTGCCTATCTAGAGAAGACAGTTTTCTCTTCACCTCTGTTGCCAAAATGTACTGAAAATTTACCTTTCCCAGCAATCAATGGTGTTTATCCATTCAATCGTATTTATTGAGTGCTTACTGTGTGCAAAGCACTGCATTAAGCACTTGGGAGAGTACAATGCAATGGAGTTGGTAGACTTGCTCCCTGTCCACAACAAGCTTACAGTCTAGACGAGAGTGGAAATCCAATCAACTGATCAATCAACGGTATTTATTGAGAGCTTACTAGGTGTAGAGCACAGTACTAAGCATTTGGGAGGGTACAACAGAATTGGTAGACATGATCCTGCCCTCAAGCGGTCTACAATTTAGCAAGGAAGGCAATCATTAAATTAGTTAGTGGAAGCAATAGCATATAAGGATATGTAATTAAGTGCTTTGTTGTTGGTATCGGTAGGTATCAAAGTTCTTAAGGGATGAGGGCACAAGTGTTTAAGGGATGTAGAAAGGAATGAGGACAGGGTGGAGAGATGAGAATTTCTTTAATGGTATTTATTAAGTGCTTAAAATATGCGAGACACTGTACTAAGCATGGGGTAGGTACAAGACAATCAGGTTAGATTGGACACAGTCCATGTCCCAGATGGGTCTCACGGAGTCATGAATCTCTAGTTCATAGGTGAGGTAACTGAGACACAGAGCAGTTAAGTGATTTTCCCAAGGTCACACAGCTTGCAAGTGTTATAATTGGGATTAGAACCTGGGTTCTCTGACCCTGGCCGGGACTCTTTCCACTAGGCCATACTCCTTCTCCAAAAGACAGGTGAGATCCAGGAGACTCAAAGCCCACATGCAAGAAGCCCCCAGAATATAGAACATTGGCCTTGGTCCCACTTACTTTCCCAATGTTAGACCATGACCCATGAGAAGCCACATGGGCTAGTAGAAAGATCATAGCCTGTTCTGCCACTTGCCTGTCATGTGACCTTGGGCAAATCACTTAACTTTTCTGTGTCTCTGTATCCTCAACAGTAAAATGGGGATTCAGACTGTGAGACATAGTCTCCTACTAAGATTATGAGCCTCCCCACCCCCGCTCTGCCCTACCTCCTTCCCCTCCCCACAGCACTTGTATATATTTGTACGTATTTATTACTCTATTTTACTTGTATATATTTTCTACTCTATTTTATTAATGATATGCATATAGCTATAATTCTATTTATTCTGACGGTTTGACACCTGTCTACATGTTTTGTTTTGTTGTCTGTCTCCCCCTTCTAGGCTGTGAGCCCGTTGTTAGGTAGGGACCGTCTCTATAAGTTGCTGCAGTGCTCTGCCCACAATAAGCGCTCAATAAATATGACTGAATGAATGAATATAAGGTTGGACACGGTCTCCAACCCATATGGGGCTCACATTCTTAATCCTCATTTTACAGATGAGGGAACTGAGGTCCGAAGAAGTGAAGTGATTTGCCCAAGGTCACACAGCAGATAAGTGGCAGAGCCAGTATTAGAACCCAGGTCCTTCTGACTCCCGGGCCAGAGCTCTGTCCACTAGTCCACATTTCTTCTAGTGATTAAGAGGAGGTAGAAATGAACGGGTCTCCTCGGCTTGGCCTGGAGCAGGGCCATAATTGGGAGACCATATTCCCTTGCGATTCTTGAATGTATTGGTAAAAGTGTATTATGAGGCCCAGAGAGGAATTTGTCCCTCCTGTCTTTCAGACTGTGAACCCTGGCTGGGCCAGGAAATGAGCCTCATTTATCGTCTCATCTATCCTAGTCCCATCTTAGGTTCACACCTGGAGAGTTCCCAGTACTCTAACAGTCTCAACTACACGAGGAAGAGTCAAGCAGAGGCATATTCATTCCATTCCTAACTTGGCCAGTGGCTAGCGAGTGGAAGGCAATCTGCTACAAGTCAAAACTCACCTGTGCTGGACATCAGCAGCACTAGAGAGAATCAAGGGCTCAAGTTTACTGCATGGAGAAGGAAATGGTAAACCATTTCTGTATTTTTACCTAGAAAACTATGGCTACACTACCAGAACAATTGCAGATGGAGGTGGGGCATTCTGGAAGAGATATGTCCATGGTGTTCCTCTGAGTTGAATACAAGCCCACTGTTGGGTAGGGACTGTCTCTATATGTTGCCAATTTGTACTTCCCAAGCGCTTAGTACAGTGCTCTGCACATAGTAAGCGCTCAATAAATACGATTGATGATGATGACTCGGCATCATAAGACAAGACAATCTACCCTAGATTCTGTGTGCTAGATTCTGTTCTTGGCACATAGAAAGTGCTTAATACGCTCTAGTAACAATATTACTAACAAGAGGAAGAAGTGTTAACCTAATGGACAGAGCACAGATCTAGGTTCTCTGAATCAGGGCATTTATTAAGTCACTTACAGCGTGTCAAGCACTGTGCTAAACTCTGGGGTAAATACAGAGAAGCAGTGTGGCTCAGTGGAAAGAGCCTGGGCTTGGGAGTCAGAGGTCATGGGTTCTAATCCCGGCTCCTCTTCTTGTCTGCTGTGTGACTTTGGGCAAGTCACTTTACTTCTCTGGGCCTCAGTTACCTCATCTGTAAAATGGGGATTAAGACTGTGAGCTCCACGTGGGACAACCTGATCACCTTGTATCCCCCCAGCGCTTAGAACATTGCTTTGCACATAGTAAGCAATTAACATACCATTATTATTATTATTATTATTATTATTATTATATACGTTAATCAAGTCGAACACAGCCCTGTCCCACAAGGGACACCCAATCTAAGTAGGAGGGAGAACAGGTGTTGAATCCCTCTCTGATCTCCCATCCTCCTGTCTCTCCCCACTTCAATCTATACTTCACGCTGCTGCCCGGATCATCTTTGTGCAGAAACGCTCTGGGCATGTTACCCCCCTCCTCAAAAATCTCCAGTGGCTACCAATCAACCTATGCATCAGGCAAAAGCTCCTCACTCTCGACTTCAAGGCTCTCCATCACCCCGCCCCCTCCTACCTCACCTCCCTTCTTTCCTTCTACAGCTCAGCCTGTGCCCTCCGCTCCTCTGCCACTAATCTCCTGACTGTGCCTCGTTCTCACCTGTCCCGCCATTGACCCCCGGCCCACATCCTCCCCCTGGCCTGGAATGCCCTCCCTCCACACATCCGCCAAGCTAGCTCTCTTTCAACCTTCAAAGCCCTACTGAGAGCTCACCTCCTCCAGGAGGCCCTCCCAGACTGAGCCCCCTTTGCCCTCTACCACTCCCCCTCCCCCCACCCTACCTACTTCCCCATCCCACAGCACTTGTATATATGTTTTTACAGATGTATTACTCTATTTATTTTACTTGTACATATTTACTACTTTATTTAAATTATTCTGTTAGTATGTTTTGTTTTATTGTCTGTCTCCCCCTTTTATACTGTGAGACCGCTGTTGGGTAGGGACCGTCTCTATATGTTGCCAACTTGTACTTCCCAAGCGCTTGGTACAGTGCTCTGCACACAGTAAGCACTCAATAAATACGATTGAATGAATGAATGAATGAATCCCCATCTTACAGATGAGGCAACCGAGGCACTGACATATTAAACGACTTGCCCAAAGTCATACAGCATACAGGTGGTGGAGCCAGGATTAGAACTCAGGTCCTCTGACTCCCAGGTCCGGGCTCTTTTCACATTTGGGTGGAAAATCCACCCCTTCGGCGTGGTCTCCAAGTCCCCTCAGTAATCTCCTACAACAACGCAGCCTGCACACTTCTTTCGTCTAATGCTAACTCTCTCATTGTACCTGAATCTTGTCTGTCTCCCTGCCGACCTCTCGTCCACATCACACTTCTGGCCTGGAACTTTCTCCCTCCTCATATCCGACAGACAATGACACCCCCCCCCCCCCTTACAAAGCCTTACTGAAGTCACATCTCCTCTGAGAGGCCTTCCCTAAGCCCTCCTTTCCTCTTCTCTCACTCCTTTCTGCGTCATCCTGACTCACTCCCTTCATTCATCCACCTCCCAGCCACACAATATTTACGTAGGTATCTGTAATTTATTTATCTATATACATTAATGTCTGTCTCCCCCTCTAGACTGTATGCTCACTGAGGGCAGGGAACGTCTTTTTTATATTGTTATACCATCCTCTCCCAAGTATTGAGCACAGTGCTTTGCACGCAATAAGCGCTCAGTGAATATGACTGACTGACTGACTGACTCAGGTTTGGGAGCACTTGATGCCCATCTGCCCGAGCATTATGATTTAATCAACCGTATCTACTTTTTCTCACTTGTGGTTCCCCCATGATCTTCCCTTGCAGTTCAAGACTGAATCAAGTCGGCACTGAGAAATTGAACGTCCGTGACAGAATTCATCATCCTGGGTCTGACAGATGACCCCTCCTTGTAGGTTTGCCTTTTTTCTCCTTGCCTACCTGCTGAGCATCACCCTCGCCCTCCTGGTGTCCCACCTTCATACGCCTATATATTTCTTCCTGTGTAATTTCTCCCTCCTGGAAATCTCTGTCTGCATTTCTGTCTGCATTTTGTCTGAATGCAAGAATTTCTGTCTGCATTCCCAACTCGTTTGTGAGCATTTCGACAGGAAACAAAATGATCTCCTATATTTGCTGTACAACCCAAATATTATTCTACATCCTACCTGGGCGGGGGTGCAGGGGTGACAGAGTTCTGGCCTGCATATCCTATGTCTGCTATGTGGCCATCTGCAGACCTTTACACTAGACAACCAATGTTGGATGACCTATGTTGGATGACCCACAGAGTCTGTTCTCTGCTCATCCTCTCCTGCTACTTGGCAGGATTACTGCCCCCGACCTTTGCCCTGCAACTGGATTTCTGTACCACCAATAACATTAATCATTTCAGGTATGACACTGTCCCCTTGCTGCAGATCTCTTGCTTGGACACATGATCCCTGGAGGTGCTGACATTTTATTCTACCATGATCAGACTGCTGTCACTCTATCACTAGTGATCCTGTCCTATGTATGCATCATTAAGACCATTTTGAAAATTCCCTCCACCCAGCAGAGGAAAAAGGTCTTTTTCACCTGTGCTTTCCACATGGTGGTTGTCTCCCTGTCCTATGGCAGTTTTACCTTCATGTACGTCAATCCTTCCAATAGAGAGGTGATAACGACCCAGAAGGTGGCTGTTCTCAATACATGTGTGTCCTCCATGCTCAATCCCTTCATTTACACACTGAGGCCCAAAAAGTCTTTTCGTCCCAGAACCAAAAGGCCCCGTTAGCTCTCAAGTGAACTGCTAATGGACAAACCTAATGAACTTATCCATCCACCGATCAACCGGTGGTATTTATTGAACATTTCCTGGGTGTGGAGCACTGTGTTTGGGAGAGTACATGTAACAAGGTTGGTAAATAGGTTCCCTGCCCACAGTGAGGTTACAGTCTGAACGGGGGAGACAGAGTTTGATGTGAATAAATACACTGTGGATATGTCAGTGAATAAAGGGTGCAAATCCAAGGACAAGGGAGTGGGGGAAGAGGAAGTGAGGGCTTATTTGGGGAAGCTCTCTCAACAATCAGTGGCAATTTGTAGGGGGGCCTTTATGTTCAGCACTTAGTACAAAGTAAGCGCTCAGTAAATATCATTGATTGATTGATTGATTGAATCAGAGCACAGTAATGAAAGCATAGGAGGAGTGCACCAAAGTGTAGTTCACAATCTGCAGGGCAGGGACAGGCAGGAAAATAAATTACAGGTCACTGAATCACCCAACTATAAGGATATTTGCATAAATGCTGTGGGGGTGGATGGTAAATACCTAAGTTCTTAGAGGGTATAAGTGATGCGGAAATGAGGGAAAATAGGCTGGAGAGATAAGAGATTCATCAGGGAAGGCTTCTTGGAGGAAGTGTGATCATAGTGGGGTTTCAGAGAAGGGTAGAAAAGTGGACTGTTAGACTGTCCCTTCTAGACTGTAAGCTTGTTGTGAGCAGGAAACGTGTTTACCAACTCTGCACAAAGTGCTCAATAAATATCATCGATTTATTGATTAGATTGGTTGATTCATTCAATAGTATTGACTGAGCGATTACTGTGTGCAGAGCACTGTACTAAGCACTTGGGAAGTACAAATTGGCAACATAGAGAGATGGTCCCTTACCGAATAACGGGCTCACAGTCTAGAAGAATATTTTGATAGGTCTAGTCTATCACAGTCTATCACAGTCTGGTTGATATGAGGAAGGAGGGAGTTCCAGGCAGTGAGGAGGGAAGGAGGGAGCAAGGGGGTCAACTTAATGAGAAATGAGATTCAGGCACAGTAGGTGGGTGTTGGAGGAGTGGTGTGTTCAGGTTGTAGTGGGAAAGGAAAGGAGTGAACATAGGTAACGGGAGAGAATGGACTGAGTGCCTTCAAATATGTCCATGAGTTACCTTTTAATAATATTATTATAATATCAAAATAATAAAAAAGTTAAAATAATAATATTTTATTGTACTGTACCACCGTAACTCCTTATTCTCATCTCTCTGGTCAATAATTATATATGCTATCTATAAATTATGTATTTCTCATCTTATAGTCTTTAAATTATTCATTTATTTATTCATTCATTAATTCAATCGTATTTATTGAGCGCTTACTGTGTGCAGAGCACTGTACTAAGCGCTTGGGAAGTACAAGTTGGCAACATATAGAGACAGTCCCTACCCAAAAGTCGGCTCACAGTCTAGAAGGGGGAGACAGAGAACAAAACAAAACATATTAACAAAATAAAATAAATAGAATAAATATGTACAAATAAAATAAATAAATAAATAGAGTAATAAATACGTACAAACATATATACACATATACAGGTGCTATGGGGAGTGGAAGGAGGTAAGGTGGGGGCATCGGGAGGTGGAGGAGGGGGAGAAGAAGGAGGGGGCTCAGTCTGGGAAGGCCTCCTGGAGGAGGTGAGCTCTCAGTAGGGCCTTGAAGGGGGGAAGAGAGCTAGCTTGGCGGATGTTGGGAGGGAGGGCGTTCCAGGCCAGGGGGATGATGTGGGCCGGGGGTCGACGGCGGGACAGGCGAGAACGAGGCACGGCAGAGGAGCGGATGGTGGGGGCTGGGCTGTAGAAGGAGAGAAGGGAGGTAAGGTAGGAAGGGACGAGGTGATGGAGAGCCTTGAAGCCGAGGGTGAGGAGTTAATGTCTGTCTCCCCCTCCAAACTATAAGTTCACTGTGAGCAGGGAATGAGTCTGCCAACTCTGCTATGTTGTCCTATGCCCAGCATTTAGTACAGTCTGGTGCTTAAAGTAGTGTTTGACACATAGTAAGCTCTTAACAAATGCCATCATTATTATTATTGTAATTACAGAGCTCTGCACACAGTAAGCACCCAATAAATGTGTTTGATTGATTGAAAAACTTCCTTCTGTTTGATAACACTCTGACCCCATTCTCCTCCTTCACATAACAATAATAATAATAACAATGGTATTTGTTAAGCACTTACTGTTGACAAGCACAGTTCTAAGCGCTGATGCAGATACAAGGTTATCAGGTTGTTTCACATGGGGCTCACCGTCTTAATCCCCTTTTTCCACAGAGAAATTAAGTGACTTGCCCAAAGTCACACAGACCCAAAGTCACACAGCTGACAAGTGGTGGAGTCGGGATCAGAACCCACGACCTCTGACTCCCAAGCCCAGGCTCTCTCCACTAAGCCACGCTGCTTCACATTCCATCACAAGCCCCCTCACCTTCCATATATCTTCCTAAATCGAATCACTTTTACCCTTATCTCCCAATAACTGACAACAACTTGTTTGCATTTGGATCCAGGAGCCTAGAACCATTCTCTGTGTTCCCCAGACTCTCTGAAAACAGTATGAATGGTGACGCCTAGTAAGCACTCAATAAATGCAGTCGAATGAATGAATGAACGATGACCATAATGATACACACACCAAAGTATGACGTGATTGATTCCATTAGTGGAAGGAATTTTGTGAGCAGCATTGCATGTGGCCATATGCTAAGGACAAATTTCTTCCCCTGTTTATGTGTAATTTAGCGAACTTGAAAGGTTTTATTTTTTGCTGCCACCTTGTGACTGATCTGAGGTCTTACCTGGCTTGCACGTCTGAGAAATTCTAAAGTACATCCTGTGATTTAATAATAATAATAATAATAATAATAATAACGGCATTTATTGAGCGCTTACTATGTGCAAAGCACTGTTCTAAGCGCTGCGGAGGATGCAAGGTGATCAGGTTGTCCCACGTGGGGCTCACAGTCTTAATCCCCATTTTATAGTTGAGGTAACTGAGGCACAGAGAAATTAAGTGACTTGCCCAAAGTCATGCAGCTGTCAAGCGGTGGAGCCGGGATTAGAACCCATGACTTCTGAATCCCAAATCCGTGCTCTTTCCACTGAGCCACGCTGCTTCTACAATGGCATTTGTTAAGCGATTATTATGTGTCAAGCACTGCTCTAAGTGCTGTTGCAGATACAAGCTAGTCATGTTGGACACACAGTCCCTGTCCCTCATGGGGCTCACAGTCTTAATCCCGATTTGACAGATGAGGTAACTGAGGCACAGAGAAGCGAAGTGAGTTACCCAAGGTCACATAGCAGACAACTGGGGAAGTCAGGATTAGAACCCAGGTCCTTCTCGTTCCCAGGCCTGTGCTGCACTCACTAGGCCATGCTTCTTCCAGTAGGCATTTTGCATAGCAATCTCTGGATCAATAGAGTGAGGATCACAGAACTTCATTATAGGCCTACTGTGTAGTGAACTTGAGAAGGGCATGCTGAGAAAGGATCACTCCAGATGAACTGCAACTGGACAAATCATAATAAATTGTGGTATTTGTTAAGCGTTTGCTATGTACCTAACGCTGTAGTAAGTGCTGGGCGAGATACAAGATAATCATGTCCCACATGGGGCTCACAGTCTAAGTGGGAGAGAGAATGGGTATTGAATTCTGCTCTTAAAATGAAAAAACTGGGGCATGGAGAAGTGAAGTGACATGGCCAAGATTACACAGCAGGCAAGTGGTAGATCTGGGATCGAAATAATAATAATGATAATAACTATGGTATTTCTTAAACACTTACTATGTGCCAAGCAATGTTCTAAGTACTGGTGTAGATACAAGGTAATCGGGTTATCCCACGTGGGGTTCACAGTCTTAATCCCCATTTTACAGATGAGGGAACTGAGGCACCAAGAAATTAAGTGGCTTGCCCAAGGTCACACAACACACAAGTGGTGGAACCGGGATTAGAACCCATGTCCTCAAACTCTCAAGCCCGTGTGCTTTCCACTAAGCCATGCTGCTTCTCCAGGTTGAAAAAACAATCCTTGTTTTCAAGGAATTTGCACTCAAATAGTTTTAAACATAGTGTTACATCCTTAAATGGATACTGAGGGAGAATGTTGTCAAGGTAGGACTGACAGGATTTAGTGACGGACTGAATATGAGGGTTGAATGAGAGAAAGGAGTCAAGGATAACCACAAAGCTTTGAGCTTGTGAGACAGAAAGAATGGTGGTGCCATCTACAGTGATGGGAAAGTCAGTTGGAGGACAGAGTTTGGGTGGGAACATAAGGAACTATGTATGTTTTGAACGTATTAAGTTTGAGGTGATAGGAGGACATCCAAGTAGAGATGTCCTGAAGGCAGGAAGAGATACAAGACAGGAGAGAGGGAGAGAGATCAGAGCTGGAGATGTAGATTTGGGTTTCATACACACAGAAGTGGAAGTTGAAGCCATGGAAGTGATGTATATGGAAGTGGGTGTATATGGAGCATAGAAGGGGAAACAGAAATGAACCTTGAGGGACCCCCACAGTTAGGGGGTGGAAAGCAGAGGAGGAGCCCACAGGGGAAACTGAGAATGAATGGCCAGAGAGATAAGAGGAGAACCAGAAGAACCAGGAGAGGACAGAGTCAGTGAAGCCACCAAGGTTGAAAAACATTTCCAGTAGAAGGGGGAGGTCCACAGTGTCTAAAGCAGCTAAGAGGTCGAGGAGGAGTAGGTTGCATTAGAGGTCATTGGATTTGGCATGAAGGAAATCATTGGTGTCCTTTGAGAGGGTGGTTTATTTTATTGATTCATTCAATCACATTTTTTGAGCACTTACTGTGTGTAGAGCACTGTACTAAGCTCTTGGAAAGTACGATTCAGCAACATATAATGTTTCTGTGGAGTGAAGGAGATGGAGGCCAGATTGGAACCAGTCCAGCAAGGCCGCTGCTGAGCCAAGAGGCGGCCACCATCTTCCCTTTGCTCATGACGACATCACAGAGCAGAGGGCGGCAGATGGCGGAAATCTCCAGTAGCTACCAATCAACCTGCGCATCAGGTAGAAACTCCTCACCCTCGGCTTCAAGGCTCTCCATTACCTCGCCCCCTCCTACCTCACCTCCCTTCTCTCCTTCTACAGCACAGCCCGCACCCTCCACTCCTCTGCCGCTAATCTCCTCACCGTGCCTCGTTCTCACCTGTCCCGCGGTCGACCCCCGGCCCACGTCATCCCCCTGGCCTGGAATGCCCTCCCTCCCAACATCCGCCAAGCTAGCTCTCTTCCTCCCTTCAAGGCCCTACTGAGAGCTCACCTCCTCCAGGAGGCCTTCCCAGACTGAGCCCCCTCCTTCCTCTCCCTCTCCTCCCCCTCTCCACCCCCTGCCTTACCTCCTTCCCTTCCCCACAGCTCCTGTATATATTTATATATGTTTGTACATATTTATTACTTTATTTATTTATTTATTTTACTTGTACATATCTATTCTATTTATTTTATTTTGTTGATATGTTTTGTTTTGTTCTCTGTCTCCCCCTTCTAGACTGTGAGCCCACTGTTGGGTAGGGACCATATCTATATGTTGCCAACTTGTACTTCCCAAGCGCTTACTACAGTGCTCTGCACACAGTAAGCACTCAATAAATACGATTGATTGATTGATGGAGGCCTAGCGGTCATAGGACATCGCAGTGAGGACGCCCATCTCGGCAGACTCCAGGGAGCTGAAGAACACTTGAAGAACACAGTCTGGGAAACGAGTGTCACACCTGTGGGCCAGGTAATTGAAGATGGATTTGGGGACGTTGATGGAGATGTAGCAGACGTCTATGAAGGAGAGGTTCCTAAGGAAGAAGTACATGGGGGTGTGGAGGCGCCAGTCGAGGGTGGTGATGTACAACGATGAGGCAATTCCCCATCAGAGCCACCAGGTAGACCAGGAGGAAGAGCGCGACGTGGATCAGCTACAGCTCCTGCACCCCTGAGAAACCCAGGAGCAGAAATCTGGTTACACGTGTACAATTGGCCATTCCTGTCCTGTGATGCCCTGAGCTTCTTGCAGGTGTGTGTGTGGGGGTGGGGTGGGGTGGGGTAGAGAATGGAGATTTAGAAGAAAGGAGTTCCAAATGCTACGTGGTCTCCAAACCACTGAAGACTGTAGAATGTAAGCTCCTTGTGGACAGGGAACGTGTCTACCACCTTCGTTACAGTGTACTCTCCCAAGGTTTTAGTACAGTGCTCCAGACACAGTAAGTGCTCAAAAAATGCCATTTATTGATGGGTTAATTGATTAATGCCTGTCTCCCTCTGTAGACTAAAAGCTCATTATCGGCAGGAAACATGTCTATCAACTCTGTTTTATCGTACTTCCTCAAGTGCTTAGAACATTGCTCGGCACATAGTAAGGACTCAATAAATGCAGTTGATTGAGAGCTGACATAGTGATTCACATCCGACACAGTAATCTCTGTTATAATGTATTCTTCTAAGCACTAAGTACAGTGCTTTGCCCAAAGTAAATGTTCAATAAATAAAATTGATTGATTGATTGATAATAAGAGTAAAGGTATCTTAGTGCCCTCTGGGTGCAATTGCCCTTAAACAAGCAGCATGACCTAGTGGAACAAGCCCGGACCTGGGAGTCAGAAAGACCTGGGTTCTAATCCCAGCTCCACCACTAGTCTGCTGTGTGACCTTGGGTGAGTTACTTCACTTCTCTGTGCCTCAGCTCTCATCTGCAAAGTGGGGATTGTGACCGTGAGACCCATGTGGTACAAGAACTCTATCACAATAATAATAAAAATAATAATAATAGTATTTGTTAAGTATTTACTATGTGCCCAACACTGTTCTAAATGCTGGGGCAGATACAAGGTAATCAGATTGTCTCAGGTGGGGCTCACAGCCTTCATCCCAATTTAACAGATGAGGTAACTGAGGCACAGAGAAGTTCAGTGACTTGCTGACAAGTGGCAGAGGTGGAATTAGGATCCATAACCTCTGACTCCCAAGCCTGGACTCTTTCCACTAAACTATGCTGATTACCTTATTATCTACCCTAGAACCTAGAATATTGCTTTTATTACTGGCTCTCCCAGTGTCCAGCCAGGAGCATGACTGAACAGGGATGGCCAGTAGGGCTGACAGGTCAGTTAAACTTGACTTGGAGTAAGTAACTTCCCACTCTGGCTAGGAAAGCAGTCCCTAGCCAAGGTCCTTGGACCAGGCTACATGGTACCAAGAGGCATTGGTTGAATCAGTCAGAGCCTTAGGGTAGCCATTTGTCCAGTTTTACATTAGACAGCCTGACTACTTGCTGTTCTGTCTACCTGCTTGTAGGTGGCATCATGCCGGGTATTTTATTTTTGGTTCAGAACTTCCTTTCTCCCCAGCTGCTCTTCCTTGGCTCAAACGAAAGTTGTTCCTGGGTTTAGAGAGGCCTGGAAAGCGAAGGCAAAGATCAAGCTTATCTGCTGTGTGACCTAAGGGCAAGTCACTTCACTTCTCTGTGCCTCAATTACCACATCTGTAAAATGGGGAATAAAAGTGTGAGCCCTAATGTGGGACAGGAACTGTGTCCAAACCGATTATCTCATGTCTACCCCAGCGCTTACTACAGTGTCTGGTACTTAACAAATACCACAATTATTAATGGAAGGGGTTCTGAGCCCTTCAAGGGACCCGCCCTAAGTTTGGACAGATGCAGGGGAACCTTTGCAAAATGTTACTTATGACACAGACTGTAAGCTTGTTGTGGTCAGGGAATGTGTCTCATATTGTATTCTCCCAAACACTTAATACAGTGCTCTGCACACAGTAAGTGCTCAATAAATGCGATTGATGGGATTATGCCATGCTCCCATTGAAATGCCTACTATGTCATGGGTGCCTTGGTTGCCAGAATCTGCAAGCACAGGCCACAACCAACATACTGGGACAGGACTCTCATTCATTCATTAATTCATTCAATCGTATTTATTGAGTGCTTACTGTGTGCAGAGCACTGTACTAAGCGCTTTGGGAGTAAAAGTCGGCAACATATAGAGACGATCCCTACCCAACAACGGGCTCACATTCTAGAACGAGGAGACAGACAACAAAACAAAACATGTGAACAGGTGTCAAGTCGTTAGAACAAATAGAATTAAAGCTAAATGAACATCATTAACAAAATAAATAGAATAGTACATATGTACAAGTAAAATAAATAGGGTAATAAATCTATACAAACACATATACAGGTGCTGTGGGGAGGGGAAGGAGGTATGGTGGGGGGATGGGGAGGAGGAGAGGAAAAAGTGGGCTCAGTCTGGAAAGGCCTTTTGGAGGAAGTGAGCTCTCAGTAGGGCTTTGAAGGGTGGAAGAGAGCCAGCTTGGCAGATGTGTGGAGGGAGGGCATTCCAGGCCAGGGGGAGGACGTGGCCCGGGGGTTCTATGGTGGGACAGGCGAGAACGAGGTACAGTGAGGAGGTTAGTGGCAGACGAGCAGAGAGTGTGGGCTGGGCTGTAGAGGAAAGAAGGGAGGTTTGGTAGGAAGGGGCGTGGTGATGGAGAGCATTGAAGCCGAGAGTGAGAAGTTTTTGCTTGATTCGTAGGTTGACAGGCAGCCACTGAAGATTTTTGAGAAGGGGAGTAACATGCCCAGAGCGTTTCTGCACAAAGATGATCCGGGCAGCAGCGTGAAGTGTTGACTGAAGTGGGGAGAGATCAAAGAGGAGGCTGATGCAGTAATCCAGTCGGGACAAGATGAGAGATTGAACCAGCAAGGCAGCGGTTTGGATGGAGAGGAAAGGGTGGATCTTGGCAATGTTGCGTAGGTGAGACCGGCAGGTTTCGGTGACGGATTGGATGTGAGAACGAGAACGAGATGTGAACGAGAGAGCGGAGTCAAGGATGACACCAAGGTTGCAGGCTTGTGAGACGGTAGTGCTGTCTACAGTGACAGAAAAGTCAGAGAGCGGACAGGGTTTGGGAGGGAAGATAAGGAGTTTAGTCTCGGACGTATTGAGTTTTAGATGGCGGGCAGACATCCAGATGGAGATGTCCTGACGGCAGGAGGAGATATGAGCCTGAAGGGAGGGAGAGAGAGCAGGGGCAGAGATGTAGATTTGGGTGTCATCAGCGTAGAGATGATAGTTGAAGCCGTGGGAGCGAATGAGTTCACCAAGGGAGTGAATGTAGATAGAGAACAGAAGGGAACCAAGAACTGACCCTTGAGGTACCCCTACAGTAAGGGGATGGGAAGAGGAGGAGGAGCCCGCAAAGGAGACTGCGAATGAGACTGAGATAAGAGGAGAACCAGGAGAGGATGGAGTCTGTGAAGCCAAGGTTGGATAGCGTGTTGAGGAGAAAGGGGTGGTCCACAGTGTCGAAGGCAGCTGAGAGGTCGAGGAGGATTAGGATAGAATAGGAGCCGTTGGATTTGGGAAGAAGGAGGTCATTGGTGACCTTTGAGGCAGTTTCTGTGGAGTGTATGGGGCGGAAGCCAGATTAGAGGGGGTCAAGGAGAGAGTTGGCATTGAGGAATTCGAGGCAGTGGGTGTAGACGACTCGTTCGAGGAGTTTGGAAAGGAATGGTAGGAGGGAGATAGGGCGATAACTAGAAGGGGAGGTGGGGTCAAGAGAAGGTTTTTTTTAGGATGGGGGAGACGTGGGCATGACTGAAGGCAGAGGGGAAGAAACCAGTGGAGAGTGAGCGGTTGAAAATGGGAGTCAAGGATTGGAGGAGAGAAGGGGCAAGAGATTTCATAAAATGAGAGGGAATGGGGTCCGAAGCACAGGTGGATTGAGTAGCACTTGAGAGGAGGGAGGAGATCTCATCTGAAGATACTGCTGGGACGGATGGGAGAGTAGTGGAGAGGGTTGAGAGTCGGGGGGTTGGATAAGGGGGAGGAGTGACTTTGGGGAGCTCAGACCTGATGGAGTTAATTTTACTAATGAAGTAGGAGGCCAGATCTTTGGGGGTGAGGGATGGAGGAGGGGGAGGAACAGCGGGCCTGAGAAGGGAGTTAAATGTATGGAATTGCTGACGGGGATGATGGGCATGGGTGTCAATAAGGGAGGAGAAATAGTTTTGCCTGGCAGAGGAGAGGACAGAGTTAAGGCAGGAAAGGATAAACCTGAAGTGAGCAAGGTTGGCTTGGTGTTTTGACTTTCGACAGCAGCGTTCATCAGCTCGAGCATAAGAGCTAGGGAGGCAGACAGTGGCAGTGATCCAAGGCCGTGGATTAGTGGTAAGAGAGCGGTGAAGGGAAAGGGGAACGAATGAGTTGAATTTAGTTGAGAGGGTAGAGTTGAGAGCAGTAATCTGGTCATCAAGATTGGATAGAGAAGAAAGGGAGGCGAGGTGGGGTGTTTTGCACTGAGAAAGATGGATGGGGTCGAGAGAGTGGAGGTCTCTGTGAGGTAGTAATATAGATTTCCAGGGGAGAGGAGTGTTAGTGAGGAGGCAGGTGAAAAGGTTATGATCAGAGAGAGGGATTTCAGAGTTGGTGAAGGTGGAGATAGTGCAGCGGTAGAAGATGATGAGGTCGAGGGTGTGACCAAGTTGGTGAGTGGGCGAGGTGAACTGGAATTCCAGAATCTCTGGGCCTTATTGGACCACCAAAGTAGAGACTAATTGGTTTAGAGCTCGGGTCTGGGAGTCAGAAGGATCTTGGTTCTAATCTTGTCTCTGCCACTTGTCTGCTGTGTGACCTTGGGCATCTCACTTCACTTTTTTGTGCCTCACGTACCTCACCTGTAAAATGGGGACAATAGTGTGAGCCCCCTGTGGGACAGGAACTGTTCCAACCTGATTAATCTGTATCTACTCCTGCAGTTAGAACAGGGTGTGGCACCTAGTAAAAGCTTAGCAAGGACTATATTTATTATTATTATTGTTATTACTACTTTCCCAGAAATGTTTCATCATTTATTTTCTGGTATTTGTTAAGCACTTACTACGTGTCAAGCATTGTTCTAAGTGTAGGGTAGATACAAGTTAATCAGGTCAGACACAGTCCCTGTCCCACGTGGGGCTCACAGTCTAAGTAGGAGAGAGAATGGATATTGAATCCCCTTTTGGCAGATGAAGAAACAGAGGCACAGGAGAGGTAAGTGACTTGCCCAAGGTCACCCAGCAGACAAGTGCAGAGCTAGGATTAGAACCATTGTCCTCTGACTCCCAGGCATGTGCTGTTTCCAAACTATCAATCAACGGTATCTACTGAGTGCTTACTATTTGCAGAGCACTGTACTCAATGCTTGGGAGAGTACAACAGAATGTAACAGTCTTGGGTTCTAATCCTGGCTTCACCACTTCCTTCCTATGTGACCTTGGCTAAGCCATTTCACTTCTCCGTGCCTCAGTTACCTCATGTGTAAAGGGAGGATTAAGATGGTGAGCCCCATATGGGACAGGGACTGTGTCCAACCCAATTTGCTTGTATCCACCCCAGATATTAGCACAGTGCCTAGCACATATTAAGCACTTAAAAAAATCACAATAATAATTATCATTATTATTAGTGACATTATTAATAATAATTATCAGTCATGTTCTCTGCCCATAATGAGCTTACAGTCTAGAGTCAAGCGAACAGTCTACAGTAGTCCACTAGTTCATTCATTCATTCAATCATATTTATTGAGCACTTACTGTGTGTACTAGGCACTTGGAAAGTACAAGCCGGCAAGATATAGAGACGGTCCCTACCCAACAACGGGCTCACAGTCTAGAACGGGGAGACAGACAACAAGACAAAACATGTAGACAGGTGTCAAACAGTCAGAATAAATAGAATTACAGCCATATGCACAGCATTAATAGAATGAATAGCGTAGTAAATATGTACAAGGAAAATAGAGTAATAAATCTGTACAAATATATACAAGTGCTGTGGGGAGGGGAAGGAGGTAGGGCAGGGGGGCGATGGGAAGGAGGAGAGGAAAAACGGGGCTCAGTCCTGGAGGAGGTGAGATTCTCCATATCCATATCCTCCATATCCAGCAGATATGGAGTGGCAAATAGGCATCCAAACAGCAGCAAGCACTGGAAATAGAGGGGCAAGTGAACATCCCAGAAGTAGCAAGCAGAGAAAACGGAGGGGCAAATGGGCATCCAGCAGCAGGAAGTAGAGAAAACGGAGGGGCAAATGGGCATCCAACAGCAGGAAGTAGAGAAAACGGAGGGGCAAATGGGCATCCAACAGCAGGAAGTAGAGGAAATGGAGGAGCAAATGTGCATCTAAGCAGCAGGAAGTAGAGGAAATGGAGGGGCAAGTGGGCATCCAAAATGTGTCAGCTGTTTTTCCTATGGGCTGGGAGGAGTTGGGTTCTGGGCACTTGGCTGCCCTTGTTAACTCCTTAGGGACCACAGACCAGATCTTTCCCACCCTGGATCTCCATGGTCCGGGACCACTTCTCAAACCAGAATCTTGAAGGGAGAGGCTCTAAACCAGGGTCTTCAAGGAAAGACTTGAGTCACTAGCTTCCTCCTGACTCTCAGGTGGGACCCCTCCCAGGATACAGGACCAGCCTCGAGAGTCTTCCCCAGATATTAAGCTGTAAACTCATTGTGTCTACCAACTCAGTTATATTGTACTTTCATTCATTTCATTCAATTGTATTTATTGAGTGCCTACTGTGTGCAGACCACTGCACTAAGTGCTTGGGAGAGTACAATATGAACTTGTATCTACCGCAGCGCTTAGAACACTGCCTGGCACATACTAAGCACTTAACAAATACTATCATCATCATCTTTACAACAATAAGCAGACATACTCCCTGCCCACAACGAGCTTACTACAGTGCTCTGCACACAGTAAGCACTCAATAAATATGATTGATTGATACTATCAATCAGTGTTTTCAATCAATTTCCTTTGTCAATGGTATTTGTTAACTATGACTGCAACTCAGCATGGCTTAGTGGAAAGAGCACGGGTTTCGGAGTCAAAGGTCATGGGTTCTAATCCCAGCTCTGCTGCTTATCAGTTGTGTGACTTTGGGCAAGTCACTTAACTTCTCTGTGTCTCAGTTACCTCATCTGTAAAATGAGGATTAAGACTATGAGCCCCGTGTGAAACAACCTGATGACCTTGTACCTACCCCAGAACTTGGAACACTGCCTGGCACATAGTAAGTGCTTAACAAATATCATCATCATCATTACAATATAATAATAAGCAGGCATATTCCCTGCCCACAACGAGTTTAGCACAGTACTCTGCACACAATAAACACTCAACAAATATGATTGATAGCATCAATCAGGATTTTCAATCAATTCTTTTTTAATGGTATTTGTTAACTGTGACTACTACTACTACTAATGATAATTATGGCTATTGTTAATCATTTACCATATTCCAGGCACTGTAATAAGCCCTGGGGTAGATGCAAACTAATTGGATTGGACACAGTCCCTGTCCCATATGGAGCTCAAAGTCTTAATCCACATTTTACAGATGAGGCAACTGAGGCACAGAGAAGTAAAGTGACTTGCACAAGGTCACACACAGTAGACAAGTGGCAGAGCCAGGATTAAAACCCAGATTTTCTCAGTCCCATGCCCATGCTCTTTCCACTAGGTCACACACCTCCTCAAACATTTTCAATCAGTCAATCATTCAATGATATTTATTGAGTGTTTGCAGAGCACTGTACTAAGCATTTCGGAAAATACAATACAACAGAGTTGTATGTAAGTTGCATGTATTGTATGTAAGAGCCTCAAGAATCTTACAGGCAAGAGGGTCTTTTCTGTGTATTCCTGTCCAATTTTGGGGTCTTCAAGGAATCCCAACTATCAATCTTGTCATGCGTATGATCATAAGGATTGACCGAGGACAATTCACATTGATAGAGTCATTCACACAGCCAACTCCACTGAAGACCATCCACAAGGGCTTAGAAAAAGGGGGACGTGGTATGGCAAAGCTGAGGAGGAGACTGTTTCAGATCATTTTCGATCTGCAGACAAGTTTACTCACTGCTGCCTTCACGTCCTGGCTTCTCAGGCTGTAGATGAGGGGGTTCAGAGTGGAAGGCACCACGGTGTAGAAAAGGGACACTACCAGGTCCAGAATGGATGGGGTCTTGGCGATGGAGGTGGAATATTCTAATAGGGCTGGGGAGACAAATAAAGTCACGACGGCGAGGTGGGGCAGGCAGGTGGAGAAGGCTTTGGCTCAGCTGCTGCGAAACGCATCCTCAGCGCAGCCGAGATGTGCATGTAAGATAGAGTTATGGAGGCAAAGCACCCCTACCCTAGAAACATGTTAAAAGCAATGACTTTCAGCTCACTGTGGAAACCCCTGGGGCAGGAGAGTCTCAGGAGCAGAGGGAAGTCACAGAAGAATTGATTAATCACTTTGGACCCACAGGAGGGCTTGGAGAATGTGCAGATGTGTGCAGGAGTCCATTGAGAGCCCCTCTGAGCCAGGAGGCAACGGCCATCTTCCCACAAGCCTTTGGATGCATAATAATGTCATAGCTCAGTGGGCAGCAAATGGCCACGTAGCAGTCGTGGGACATTGCCGTGAGGAAGGCCATTTCAGAACTGCCAGCAAATCCAAAGAAAAACAGCTGGAAGACGCAGTCCGGGAAAGAGATGGACCTGTTGTTGGTCAGGGAGTTGAGGATGGACTTGGGGACAATGGTGGAGATGAAGCACATGGGGGTGTGGAGGCTCTGGTCAAGGGTGGTGACAGCGACAATGAGGAGATTCCCTGTCAGGGCCGCCAGGTAGAGTAGGAGGAACAGAGCAGCGTGGAACAGCTGCAGTTCCCAGACCTCTGAGAATCCCAGAAGGAGGAGTTCTGTCACCACGCTATTACCCATGCTTTTAAGGTGATGTTGTCTTTTCCTGGAGGAGGGAGGAAAATCCAGATATCAGTAGGAAAGAGCACAGACTTGGGAGTTGGAGGACCTGGGTTCTATTCCTGTATCCGCCCGTTGCTTGAAGTCTCTGGGCCTCGATTTCCTCATCTTCAAAATGGGGATCTGATAGTTCTTCTCCCTCACCCTAAGGCTGTGAACCCCATGTGGGTTGGAGACTGTCTGACCTAATTATCTTGTATTTATCCAAAGGCTTAATATAGTCTTTGACCCATTATAAAAACTTAACAAATACCACAATTATTATTTATTACAATTAGGAGATGAGTATATCATATGAAACAGATGTTCCTGATGACCCTTCTGCTGACCACCTTCTATTACTCCTGAACTCCGCTGACTTCCTGCTCCACCCCACCTCCCCCACTCACCAACCTGGACAGACACTCGATTTCATCATCGCTAACCGCTGCACAATCTCTGCCCTCACCAACTCTCAAATCCCTCTATGTGACCACAACCTCTTCACTTGCCTCCTCTCCCACACTCCTCTTCCCCATAAATCTGTGTTATTCCCCCACAGAGACCTCTGATATTTTGACCTCATCCAATTTTCTGAACTCATCATGCCCCACCTAGCCTTCATGACCCAACTACCCTCCCTTTATGACCAGAAAAGCAGCGTGGCTCAATGGAAAGAACCCGGGCTTAGGAGTCAAAGGTCATGGGTTCTAATCCCGGCTCAGCCGCTTGTCAGCTGTGTGACTGTGGGCAACTCACTTAACTTCTCTGTGAATCACTTACCTCATGTGTAAAATGGGGATGAAGACTGTAAATCCCGCGTGGGACAATTTTATCACCTTGTTTCTGACCCAGCGCTTAGAGCAGTGCTTTGCACATAGTAAGCACTTAACAAATGCCATTATTATCATTATTATCATTATTAAATAGACACTCTCAACACCACCTTCTCTGTGGAACTCAGCTCACTTGCTCCCCTATCCCTTTGTTGATCTAACCCAGAACCCTGGATCACCTGCCCAATACACCTCGTTCGCTCTTGTGCTCAAACCGCTGCTGGTGGAAATCTAAATATTAGGTCAACTTGGTCCATTTCAAGTTTACCCTTGCATGCTTTAACTCTGCCCTCTCCTCTGCCTCGCAGAATTATTTCTCCACGCTTACTGGCATTCTTGCTCATCATCCTCTCCTGTTGTTCCAGACTGTTAACACCATCCTCAAGCCCCCTGTCCTTCCTCCTCGCCCACCCCTTTCCCCTAAAGACCTGGCCACCTACTTTATTTATAAAATTGACACTGTCAGATGTGAGCTCCCTAAAATCTCCCCTGACCCTCTTCAGTCCCTCACCCTTCCGGCCCCCTCTTCAATTTTCCCATGCTTCCCAGCAGTATCTCTAGTATACCTCATCTAGCTTCTCTTGCATTACAACCCAGACCACACACTTCGCTCCTCTCGTGCTAAACTTCTTCAACTTTCCCATCCTTCCCAGCAGTATTTCTAGAGGAGATCTCCTACCTCCTCTCAGAAGCTACCCCCTCCACCTGCGCATCCAACTACATTCCTTCAACCTTATCAAAACTCTTGCCCCCTCCCTTCTTCCCTAAAAGCCATCTTCAACAGTTCGCTCTCCATTGGCTTCTTTCCCACTGCTTTCAAACATGCCCATGTCTCCCCAGTCCTAAAAAACCCTTCCTTGACTCCACGGCTCCGTCCAGTTATTTCCCCATCTCCCTCATACCATTTCTCTCCAAACTTCTTGAGTGAGTAATTTACACCCGCTGTCTCAAATTCCTCTCCTCCAGTTCTTTCCTTTACCCTCTCCAATCTGTCTTCTGCACCATTCACTACACAGGAATCGTCCTCTCAAAGGTCAACAATGATCTTCGTCTTTTCAAATCCAACGGCCTCTACTCTATCCTAATCCTCCTAGACCTCTCATACATCTTCGACAGAGTGGACTACCCCCTTCTCCTGGAAACGTTATCCAACCTTGACTTCACCGAGTGTGTCCTCTCCTGGTTCTCCTGTTATCTCTCCGTTCTTTCATTCTCAATCTCTTTCGTGGACTCCTCCTCTGCGTCCCACCCCCTAACTGTGGAGGTCCCTCAAGGTTCAGTTCTAGGTCCCGTTCTATTTTCCATCCACACCCACTCCCTTGGAGAACTCATTCACACCCATGGCTTCAACTACCACCTCTATGTGGATGATACCCAAATCTACATCTCCAGTCCTCATTTCTCTCCCTCTCTGCAGTCTCACATTTCATCTTGCCTTCAAGACATCTCTACTTGGATGTCCTCCCATCTCCTCAGGTTTAACATGTCCAAAACGGAACTCCTTATCGTCCCACCCAAACCTTGTCCTCCCCCTGACTTTCCCATCCCTGTAGAGAGCACCACCATCCTTCCTATCTCAGGGATATTCTTGGGGTATCCTAGGCGTTGTCCTTGACTCCTCTCTCACATTCAACACACATATTCAATCCATCACTAAATCCTGTCGGTCCCACTTTCACGACATTGCTAAAATCCACCCTTTCCTCTCCACCCAAACTGCTACCACCGTAGTACAATCACTCATCCTATATTGCCTGGATTACTGAATCAGCCTTCTTGTTGACCTACCAGCCTCCTGCCTCTCCCCACTCCAGTCCATATTTCACTCTGCTGCCTGGATCATTTTTCTACAAAAGCATTCAAGACATGTCACCCGCTCCTCAAAAATCTTCAGAGGTTGCTCATCCAACTCCACATCAAAGAAAAACTCTTCACCATTTTCTTTAAAGCACTCCATAACCTTGCCCCCTCCTACCTCACCTTGCCTCTCTCCTATTACAACCCAGATTACACACTTCACTCCTCTAATGCTAAACTTCTCACTCGGCCTCGATCTCACCTATCATGCCCCCGACCCCTTGCCTAAGTCCTGCCTCTGACCTGGAATGCCCTGCCTCCTCAAATCCAACTGACAATTACTCTCCCCCACTTCAAAGCCTTATTGAAGGCACATCTCCTCCAAGAGGCCTTCCCTAAGCCCCCCCTTTCCTCTTCTCCCACTCCCTTCGGCGGCACGCTGACGTTCTCCTTTTCTTCTTCCCCACTTCCAGTCCTACAGCACTTATGTACATATCTGTAATTTATTTGTTTGCATTAATGTCTGTCTCCCTCAGCTCTAGACTGTAACTTCTTTGTGAGTAGGGAATGTGTCTGTTTATAGTTGTATTGTAATCTCCCAAACGCATTGTACAGTGTTCTGAGCACATTAAGCACTCAATAAATATGATTGAATCAATTACTATTCGTTAAGCACTTACTATGTGCCAAGCACTTAACTAAGCGCTGTACAAGTCTACATCTCTGCCCCTGCTTTCTCTCCTCCCCCTTCAGGCTCGTGTCTCCTCCTGCCTTCTGGACATCTCCATCTGGATGTCTGCCGGCCATCTAAAACTCAATATGTCCAAGACTGAACTCCTTATCTTCCCTCCCAAACCCTGCCCTCTCCCTGACTTTCCCATCACTGTAGACGGCACTATTATCCTTCCCGTCTCACAAGCCCACAACCTTGGTGTCATCCTCGACTCTGCTCTCTCGTTCAACCCTCACATCCAATCCGTCACCAAAACCTGCCGGTCTCACCTCCGCAACGTCGCCAAGATCCGCCCTTTCCTCTCCATCCAAACCGCTGCCTTGCTGGTTCAATCTCTCATCCTATCCCGACTGGATTACTGCATCAGCATCCTCTCTGATCTCCCATCCTCCTGTCTCTCCCACTTCAGTCTATACTTCACGCCGCTGCCCGGATCATCTTTGTGCAGAAATGCTCTGGGCATGTTACTCCCCTCCTCAAAAATCTCCAGTGGCTACCAGTCAACCAAAACAAGCAAAAACTCCTCACTCTCGTCTTCAAGGCTCTACATGACCTCGCCCTCTTTCACCTCACCTCCCTTCTTTCCTTCTACAGCCCAGCCTGCACCTTCTACTCTTCTGCCGCTAACCTCCTCATTGTGCCTCGTTCTCACCTGTCCCACCGTCGACGCCCGGCTCAAGTCCTCCCCCCCGGGCCTGGAATGCCCTCCCTCCGCACATCCGCCAAGCTAGCTCTCTTCTGTCCTTCAAAGCCCTACTGAGACCTCACCTCCTTCAGGAGGCCTTCCCAGACTGAGCCCCCTCCTTCCTCTCAACCTCTCCATCCCCCCGCCCTACCTCCTTCCCCTCCCCACACCACCTGTATATATGTTTGTACATATAGATTTATTACTGTATTTATTTTGCTTGTACATCAACCAATCAATCAATCAATCGTATTTATTGAGCGCTTACTGTGTGCAGAGCACTGTACTAAGCGCTTGGAAAGTACAAGTCGGCAACACAGAGACAGTCCCTACCCAACAGCGGGCTCACAGTCTAGAATGGGGAGATAGAGAACAAAACTAAACATACTAACAAAATAAATTAAAGAGAATAGAATAGATATGTACAAGTAAGATAAATAAATAAATAGAGTAATAAATATGTGCAAACACATATACATATATACAGGTGCTGTGGGAAAGGGAAGGAGGTAAGAAGGGGGGATGAAGAGGGGGACGAGGGGGAGAGGAAGGAAGGGGCTCAGTCTGGGAAGGCCTACTGGAGGAGGTGAGCTCTCAGCAGGGCCTTGAAGGGAGGAAGAGAGCTAGCTTGGCGGATGGGCAGAGGGAGGACATTCCAGGCCCTGGGGATGATGTGGGCCGGAGGTCGATGGCAGGACGGGCAAGAACGAGGCACGGTGAGGAGATTAGCGGCAGAGGAGCGGAGGGTGCCGGGTGGGCTGCAGAAGGAGAGAAGGGAGGTGAGGTAGGAGGGGGCGAGGTGATAGAGACCCTTGAAGCCGAGGGTGAGCAGTTACTATTCTATTTATTTTATTTTGTTAATATGCTTTGTTTTGTTGTCTATCTCCCCCTCCTAGACTGTGAGTCCGTTGTTGGGTAGGGACCGTCTCTATATTTTGCCAACTTGTACTTCCCAAGCGCTTAGTACAGTGCTCTGCACACAGTAAGCGCTCAATAAATATTAATGAATGAATGAACGAAGTGCTGGGGTAAATACAAGAAAAGCAGCTCCCACATGGGGCTCACAGTTTAAGTAGGAAAGAGAACAAATATTGAACACCCATTTGCAGATGAGCGAACTGAGGCTTAGAGAAGTTAAGTGACTTGCCTAAGGCCACACAGCAGGCATGTGGTGGAAACAGAATTAGAACCCAGATCTCTGACTCCCAGGGCAGTGTTCTTTCCACTAGACCAAGCTGCCTCTCTATAGGTCATTAACTCCGTTCTCCCCTCTACTTTTCAGGAAGGAACAGTTTACTCTCCTGCCATTGGTGGGAGAAGAAGCTCTCTTTTTCCCCAGAACCCCTCATGTTCTTACCTCCAGTTCCATTTTGGCATAAGTGGGCTTCAGGTTTAGCTAGCCTGGGACTCCTTCCCCTTCATATGCACCAGACCACCACTCTCTCCACCTTCAAAGCCTTAATAAGACTGCATCTCCTCCAAAAGGTCTTCCCCCAAAAAACTATTTTCCCTGGCTCCCTCTCTCCTCTGCATCACTTATGCACTTGGATCTGTGATGTTTGGGTATTTAATATCTGTCCCACTCCCAGCCCCACAACACCTCAGTGCATATCTTTAAATTATATATTATAAAGTATTTGTTTATATTAATTTCTGTCTCCCCCTCTTGATTGTAAGGTCATTGTGGACAGGGAACATATCTACCAACTCTATTGTGTTATACTCTCCCAAGTTTTTAGTACAGCATCCTGCACACAGTAAGTGCTCAATAAATGCCGTTGATGATGAGGTAGACAAGAGGTGTAGGTGCTCTGGATGTAAAGGAAATGGGGGTGTTAGAGTAATAAAGCAATAATTAATTCATTCATTCAATCATATTTATTGAGAGCTTACTGTGTGTAGAGCACTGTACTAAGCGCTTTGAACGTACAGTTCAACAGCAGAGACAATCCCTGCCCACAACAGCTCACGGTCTAGAAGTGGGTAGAAAGCAATCATCATAGTGGTATTTGTTAAGTACTTCCTATGTACCAACCACTGTACTAAGTGCTGGGGTAGATACGAGATGATCAGGTCCCATATGGGACTCACAGTCGCAGTAGGAGGGAGAACAGGGATTGAATCCCCATTTAGCAGATGAGGTAAGTGAGGCATAGAGAGGTTAAGCAACTTGCCCAGGGTTATACAGCAGGTTTGTGGAGGTCCTCTGACTACCAGGCCCTGGTTCTAGCCACTAGGCCACACTGCTCCTCAAGTATCATCAGTAACCAGCATGTACAGGACGCTGTTCTAGGCTCTGAGTAGTCACAGACATGATAATACCCTTCCTTCCTTCCAGACCCTACAGTCTAATTCAGTGGTTCCCTAACTTTAGAGCTGGAGTTGATGGGAGCATTTTGTTCAAAGGTTGGAGTCAACAAACATCCTCATCTCTCAGCCACTTATTTATACAGGTTTATCTGAGCCTGTCCCAGATTCCTGGAGGCTATCTGAAGAAATTATAGAAAACAATATACAAACAACCCCCTCACTTTTCTCCTTCTACAGCCCAGCCCACAAACTCCATTCCTCTGCCGCTAACCTCCTCATTGTGCCTCGTTCTCGCCTGTCCCACCCTCAACCGCTGGCACACATCAATCAATCAATCAATCAATCGTATTTATTGAGCGCTTACTGTTTGCAGAGCACTGTACTAAGTGCTGGGAAGTACAAGTATCAACATATAGAGACAGTCCCTACCCAACAGTGGGCTCACAGTCTAGAACGGGGAGACACAGAACAAAACCAAACATACTAACAAAATAGAATAGATATGTACAAGTAAAATAAATAAATAAATAGAGTAATAAATATGTACAAACATATATACATATATACAGGTGCTGTGGGGAAGGGAAGGAGGTAAGATGGGGGGATGGAGAGGGGGACGAGGGGGAGAGGAAGGAAGGGGCTCAGTCTGGGAAGGCCTCCTGGAGGAGGTGAACTCTCAGTAGGGCCTTGAAGGGAGGAAAAGAGCTAGCTTGGCGGATGGGCAGAGGGAGGGCATTCCAGGCCCAGAGGATGACGTGGGCCGGGGGTCGATGGCGGGATAGGCGAGAACGAGGCACGGTGAGGAGATTAGCGGCAGAGGAGTGGAGGGGGCGGGCTGGGCTGTAGAAGGAGAGAAGGGAGGTGAGGTAGGAGGGGGCGAGGTGATGGAGAGCCTTGAAGCCGAGGGTGAGGAGTTTCTGCCTGATGCGCAGATTGATTGGTAGCCACTGGAGATTTTTGAGGAGGGGAGTAAAATGCCCAGAGCGTTTCTGGACAAAGACAATCCGGACAGCAGCATGAAGTATGGATTGAAGTGGGGAGAGACACGGGGATGAGAAATCAGAGAGACGGCTGATGCAGTAGTCCAGACGGGATAGGATGAGAGCTTGAACGAGCAGGGTAGCGGTTTGGATGGAGAGGAAAGGGCGGATCTTGGCAATGTTGTGGAACTGAGACCGGCAGGTTTTGGTGACGGCTTGGATGTGAGGGGTGAATGAGAGAGCGAAGTCGAGGATGACACCAAGGTTGCGGGCTTGTGAGATGGGAAAGATGGTAGAGCCGTCAACAGTGATGGGACAGTCAGGGAGAGGGCAGGGTTTGGGAGGGAAGACAAGGAGTTCAGTCTTCGGACATGTTGAGTTTTAGGTGGTGGGCAGACATCCAGATGGAGATGTCCTGAAGGCAGGAGAAGATGCAAGTCTGGAGGGAGGGGGAGAGAGCAGGGGCAGAGATGTAGATCTGGGTGTCATCAGCGTAGAGATGATAGTTGAAGACGTGGGAGAGAATTAGGTCACCAAGGGAGTGAGTGTAGATCGAGAACAGAAGGGAACCAAGCACTGAACCTTGGGGAACCCCCACACTAAGGGGATGGGAGTGGGCAGAGGAGCCTGCAAAAGAGACTGAGAATGAATGACCAGAGAGATAAGAGGAGAACCAGGAGAGGACAGAGTCTGTGAAGCCAAGGTCGGATAGCATGTTGAGGAGAAAGGGGTGGTCCACAGTGTCGAAGGCAGCTGAGAGGCCGAGGAGGATTTGGCAAGCAGGAGGTCATTGGTGACCTTTGAGAGGGCAGTTTCCGTGGAATGTAGGGGACGGAAGTCAGACTGGAGGGGGTCGAGGAGAGAGTTGGTGTTGAGGAATTCGAGGCAGTGCGTGTAGACAACTCGTTCAAGGAGTTTGGAAAGGAATGGTAGGAGGGATATGGGGCAATAACTAGAAGGTGAGGTGGGGTCAAGAGAGGGTTTTTTAGGATGGGAGGGACATGGGCATGTTTGAAGGCAGAGGGGAAGGAACCGGTGGAGAGTGAGTGGTTGAAGATGGAAGTTAAGGAGGGGAGAAGGGATGGAGCGAGAGATTTCATGAGATGAGAGGGAATGGGGTCAGAAGCACAGGTGGCCGGAGTAGCACTTGAGAGGAGGGAGGAGAGCTCCTCTGAGGATACTGCTGGGAAGGATGGGAGAGTAGCAGAGAGTGTTGACAGCCGGGGGATTGGAGAAAGGGGGTGAGTGACTTTGGGGAGGTCGGACCTGATGGATTTAATTTTGTTAATGAAGTAGGAGGCCAGATCGTTGTGGGGGAGGAAGCCGACCATCTGTGCCAGCCAAAGGACAGACAAGAGAGGGTAGATCTCAGCAGCGGGTCCGGAGGATGTGGGGGTGGGGTTGGGGTTGGGGCGGATGCGGGGTCCCGAGGTCGGTCGGTCTCCATTATGTGGTGGGAATCCACTGTTTTGCCGACGGTGGCCCTTCCGAACATCCCACGTTCCACCCCATTCTGGTGTCTGGGCCATACATGCAGAAACGCTCCCTCCTGTGGTCTCCTCTCCACCCTTACCGTCGTTCACAACACTCTCTATTGTTAGCCTTCCTTGCAGTCTATCGAGAGCTTCCAGTGTGGCCCACCTCTCGGAGAGGCCTACCCCGCCCTCCCTGGGAATTTCCCACACCGGCCCCGGGCTGCCTCCCACCCCTGGAGGGGCCGCCCTCTCCTTTCACATGCCACCTGGGGAGCTGCATCTTCCTCGAGCAGAAGTATAGTCACCGTGGCACCCATCACCAAAGCCTACGGAGCCAACTCTATCAAACTCTCCAAAGGGGATTTCCGATACTTCTCTCGGAGGTCAGTGAGCTCGCCTCTGTCACCTTCTCTCTTGGTATGCGGGCCTGGCCGCTACCCCTGGTAGGGATAGGGGCTGTTCTCAGCTATTCCTTAATGAAGGGGTACATCCTCACTAGGCGGGAGGAGGGAAGTCGTTGGGAGGGTTAAAGTAGAAGAGACATAACTCTAAGGACGGGGTAAAAGAGAAAGGACCCAGATAGGAAGAAGAGAAAGGCCAGGACTGAGCCTAGGCGGGCGGCAAGGACCGGATGCAGGAGTAGGGCCTGGACCGGACGGAGGAAGAAGACTAGGAGTGGGTGTAGGAGGAAGGCCTGGACAGGGTGGAGGAGCAGGGCCAGGTCTGGGCGGAAGGGGAGGGCCTGGAATCAATGGGCAGAGGAGGAGGGCCAGGACCAGTGGAAAGGAGAGGGCCCGTACCAGGCAGAGGAGGAGGTACAGGATCGGGTGTGCCTCGTTCTCACCTGTCCCGCCATCAACCCCTTGTCCATGTCCTACCTCTGGCCTGGAATGCCCTCCCTCCACACATCTGCGAAACTAGCTCTCTTCCTCCCTTCAAAGCTCCAAGAGGCCTTCCCAGACTGAGACCATCCTTTCTCCTTTGCTCCTCCTCCCCTCCCCATAGCCCCATGGGGAGGGTCACATGCGTGGAAACGGTTCCCCTAGGACAGAAAACACCTCTTGGGGATTGGGAACACTATCTGACTCCTCGTGGTATCAAATGTGGCCTTCCAGGCAGGAGAGATATTTAAAGTAATTATGTTACTTGCTAAGCAATGACTATGCCAGTCACTCAGTCAATCGTATTTACTGAGCGCTTACCATGTACAGAGCATTTCATTCATTATTCATTCAATCGTATTTATTGAGCGCTTACTGTGTGCAGAGCACTGTACTAAGCACTTGGGAAAGCACAATATAACAATATAAAAGACACATGGACAACCTGGACACCGTCCCTGGGGGATTCAAACCTGTTCTCCTTCCAACTTAAACTGTGAGGTCCCTGTGAGACCTAATTACCTTATATCTACCCCAATGCTTGGTAAACAGTAATTCACAAATACCACAATAATTCTTACTACCCCAGTGCTTAGTACAGAGCTTTGCACCTAGTAAGCACTTAACAAATACCACAATTATTACTATTACTAACTGTCGATTTTTTATGGTATCTGTTACATGCTTACTTTGTGTCTGCCACTATACTAAGCACTGGGGTAGATACAAAATAATCGCTATGGACACAGTCCCTGTTCCATGAAGCGAATCACAGTCTTAATTTACATTTTACAGATGAGAGAA